>NC_064860.1:84787952-84817952 GCF_024139225.1 Suncus etruscus | reverse complement strand
TTTCAACTTCTTTAATGCTTCTTCCTGGTTTGAAACAACATAAATTTGGCTTCCTCATCAAGAAGCTCATTTAGCTGCAACTTGATTGCAAGTAATTTGCCCTAAGTAGCTCCATCTTTTAATTGTCTGTTTCTTTCCAATCTATAAACTGTAACTTCAGGCAGGCCATTTTAATCTTTTACTATTTCCTCCTTAGAAAAGTATATCTAATAATGCCCATATCCTGAAGCTTTAGGTATTCCTCATTAAAGGAACAGAAATTACGTAGGGGTCTAATTGATTTACAAAATAAATTCCTCAAATTTTGATATCAGAAAGAGATAAGTCAAATATGATCCTCAAAAGATAATGAATCTTTTGTTATTTTGAGGAAAGTTATAAGAAGGAAAAGGGAACATTTGTCTCTATGGCTACTAATTACAACAGTAAGAATGTCCTCATCAGTGACAAATTTAAAGCAATTTTACTTTAATAAAATACCACTTTAAATACTCCCTAATTTTTTGTTTTAGACTGGAATTAAAGGACAGAATTTTGTCCTTTTAACCGGATATAATTTTCTTTAATCGAGATATAAATGATTATAACACATCTGATTGTTTCAGGTTTTTGCATAAACAGCCCTTTTAGAAACATGTTGCTTAAAGTTTAAAATAATAATTCCAAGTCTTTTTATTTATTGAAAATAATTATTTCAGCTAAAATTTTATGTAAAGATATTGACACTGAAACTATTTTAAAGAATATAATGACTCAAATAGGAATTATTAACTGATCTCTAATTTTCATAATTAACCTATGGATAATCTTTTAAACCTACTGAACAGGTTCAAATGTTTATAAAGTAAATTTCTTGAGAGTATGAAAGCATTTTATAGCCAAGTCTTGTGGTACTTTTGAAATATTATATTTTGGAGTTTGGAAATAATATCTGACTAGTCAAGATAAAAGGTGGCACACATTGAAGATCTTATTTTTTATCAACTCTGTCCCAAATTAGAAGATCAGGAATGGAATAATATTTTCCTCTGACTCATGTATTTTTCCATTAGAGTAATAGTCTTTTTATTTTCTTAATTATGCGGCGCAAGGTAACTGGTGAAAATATTCTTTGAGTCTGCACTTGATTACTGGTCTCTTTCTCTGCACGAGCAAGAATCATGTTTTCCTGGAAATATTTGAGACAGCCCCATGGTGAGATATAAAGTTATTAATGTTGCTTGATATTTGCTTTGACAGCTGCTCTGTACTCTCTTTAATCATCTTCATCATGGTCTGTAGCTCTTTTTTCCAACCATTTCACTATTGCCTCTGCTGCTTAGAGAGATGATACACACAGAGAACTTGACAAATTCATGTTATCTACATATTCCTCCTGTCTTTTCTATGTCTCAGAAAATATACTTCAATTCATTCATATATAAATTCATTTATACAAAATAGTATATATTCAACATATTCAAGACATGTCATTTGTAAGACTCTGGACTAGAGATGCTACAGAGACTTCATAAAACAAATAAACTTATGATTTTAATCAATCAAATAAAATATGTTAGTTATATGTTATACATCACTATAGACTCACCAAAATTGGCTCATGGTAGACCTTTAATTTAGAGGCTTTAAATTAAATGCTGGCTTTAAATTCTGAGTCAAGCATATACAGATCTAAATCCCTACATTACAATTAACTAGCTAAATTTTAAGCTACTAAACTTCATTTTAATTGTCTTCAAACATAAATTTTCTCAGCTTCAGTAAATTAAGAAAATGTTATAATTTCTTTATTTGGATTAAAGAAAGATAAATCATGAGTCAACATAAGGATAACTAATAAGAGACTGAGAATAATGATTATGGTAATGGGTAAGCATGGTAATGTTAACTAATTATAATATCAACTATAATGATAACTAGAGGACACAAATGAAAATGGAAATTTAAAAATCACACAAATCAAGCACTATCAGGGATTTTTTGTAATATTACAATAAAAATAAATATTCCTTTATTCCTTTTATAATACAATATATATTTGAAATCTCTGTTTCTTCCTCATCTGTAGTTTTTGACATATTGATCACAAAAGCCTTCAAATTTTCCACTTATTGGAGAAAAAGTAATCATTTGTTTTTTCCTATGTGAATTTTTTCCCTAACTGACTTATGTTCTTTGAATTTCAGTCTCACATTTATTGTTCCAGATAGAGCAACTAAAGATTGAAGATGCAAATTTTAGTAGCCAATGTTTTTATCATTCATTCCTATAGAATGAAGCTTTTAAAAAAACATATATATATATTTATATATATATATATATATATAAATATATATACTAAAAGTGAAATTTTTTTTCTTAGAACATCTAAGCTGAGGAACCAGAATACTTTATGTCCAACTTTGCTTACCTCCATGTCCTATAATGACAAAACTTCCATTTAACCTTCACTGATGGGTCTTTTCATCAGATTTGTATTCTTAATACCCTTCATAATAATAAGTTGGCTACCTAATAGATCAATATATTTTCTATATTCTGTTATCAGTTTTAGCAAATAAATTAAATATGGAGGAAGCTGTTTGAAAAGCCATTGGTTTGTAACTATTTGGAATAATGCAGTTAGCAAACTGACTTTTAGAAAGATATTCAAAGTTGAGATGAAATTGATACTGAATGGAATGAATAGGAGTATCTTTAGGAAGATAGTACCTTAGCTGAGTTCATTGTGTGGAGATCACTTTTCTTTCTTCTCCATTGGCCAAAGGATATTTAGGTTAGAATTCAATATAAATGTTCATAATTGAACATGTTTTAAAATGCTTTTATAATTAGAGAAAAATGAAAATAATTTCCTCCATTTAAAAAAATCAACACAAATACCCTGAACAATGAACATAGTATATATCGCTTTACTGAATCCTTACTTCCAACAGTTAAATAAATGTTTACCTTTTGAATACTAGGGGAAAAATGCCTCATGGGTCAGAATGTAGCTGCACATAGGATAAAGGAGAAAAAAAATTCCTTTCAGTTGGTTCAGGTCTGTACACTTCCTCTATGTTTCTTGTAAAGGGAGTAAACATCTCAATTGAGACTGTATTTTGCCTCAGAGGGAACAGATGTGTTGTTGTTTGCATAGCTTCCAGGGGTTCTGCCAACTATTGAGTCTTATTATGGAAAGGAACACTGGAAGCTGTAAAATGTGCTATTGCTGAGAGTCTGGCTCCAAGCTACTGTTCCATGTATAATGGCTTTAACTGTATGCAGTTATATTTTAGGAACCATAATTATCCTAGAAACTTAATAAAATCTTAAACTGAGATTTGTTAAGACAGACTTTGGTGAGAACATCAAATCTAATTCAGATTTTAGGGATAATTTTTATATAAAAATGACTAATTGCAAACTAAAAACATCAGAGCATTTTTATGTAGTTGAGAGTTAAATAAAGAAAATTATGAAATGGTGTGTTTTAAATAGTTAGAGATAAATATAGTTTTCTTTGAAAATTTGTGAGGATAATATTTTAAAATGCTATGTTTTATATTTGAATTTTTTATTTATTTGTAAACACATTGTACTGATATCCAAAGCTGTATAATTTCAGCAACACAGCTTCACACCTCTATGTTTTTAATTCTCATTGCAACCAGCACCAAAATTTCATCCTAACTTCAAAATGATCTATTTTCTTCACTTCTCTCATACTAATTCCTGTTTTCCTCTGGTAGCCACCATATTTCAGTGTCCAATGGTTAGGGGGATTCTTCCAGTTTATTTGCTTTGGTTATAAAAAAACTATATAAGAAAAAATAGCCCATAATTTTATTTCAATAAGTAGAATATTTTTATTGACCATAAACATTACTTGCAATTTTTAGATTTTTTTATTAAATATGTCACTCCCCTTAAAAAGTGAGCATGCACACATACACACACACACACACACACACACACACAAGCAAAAACACGCACACACAAACTGATCTATGTAGTGACTGAGGATTGTTTGAAAAGACACTCAACTGTTTTTAGGAAAACAGAGATCATAGAATGAACCAGAATTTTGATAAAAATGATTTTTTTTTTGCTAAATGACTCTACAGCAGAAACACAAGTTTATCCTGAACATGTGGCAAAATACTCTGCTTTTTTTTGCTCTGTTACTAGACACTAGTGAGACTTCAGTTCGTAATGATAGCATTTCAAATTATCTTATCTGTGTTTTTCTAATTAATTTTCATTGTGCTTCTTGGTAGCTAATTAATTTGAATAAAAGATAAGCTGCCTAGGGTTTGTTTTCACTTTGAAAAGCGAACTAACAGAGCTGGAAATGATAGTCAACATCTTACATAGTAGAGGAAGCCAGAATAACCTCAGAGTCTGCATTCAGTCAATACTTCCTTATTCTTTTAGCTATAGTTTCCAATATCGCCCAGTTGGTAACTCTACCAGTGTGACTTTCCACTAATTTAAGCTGTTTTAAAACTGACATACTGTTTCAATAAAGTTTGTTTATTAAAAGAGTATTCAGCAATAAATAACTGTTTAGACAGTGTGCATAAAAATATTGTGACATGTAAACTGAAGGCCTGGGGAAAGCATTAAAGAAGTGGTGGATGGTGAAAGAATAGGTGTTGAAACACTATATGCCTGAGATCTAACTCTGGCTTTGCAAGTCATGGAGACTATGATAAATAAAATATTTTTTAAAAAAGTAAAGGGGCCAGGCGGTGGCGCTAGAGGTAAGGTGCCTGCCTTGCCTGCGCTAGCCTAGGACGGACCGTGGTTCGATCCCCTGGCATCCCATATGGTCTCCCAAGCCAGGAGCAACTTCTGAGCGCATAGCCAGGAGTAACCCCTGAGCGTCACCGGGTGTGGCCCCCCAAAAAATAAATAAAAAATATTCTTTTGCTTTCAACGGGTTATATAAAATTAACTTAGTTTTGCAATATAAATTTATTTCTTTATAAAATGTATAAGAAAACTTTTATTTACTTATTTTAACTTACAGCTAATTATATAATATATTAGTATAACTGGCAATGACACTCTACTACTATGAGCCAAAACTAGAATGTCGCTCTTTTGCCCTTAAAATCCCAATGGTAGGTAATCAGTCGGAGAAAGCCAGAGGATCTGTACTTAATTAGAGCCCTGTGATCTTGACATGCTCTCTCTAGCCTCGCCCTAAGAAAGAGTTAATCTGTGGAAAGAGCTGTTGGATATTTCGGGTTCGGTTAGCATTCTGCCAGTTTGAATGCTCAAACATTGACTTCTGAAAACAACAAATTCCTCCTATTCCCATGTTCAATGAAGGCTCGTCAAGACAAATGCCAACAATGGTAACTATTTATTTTTTTGATTAACATCAAACTCCAACCACAATTATTTAACTGATGAATGTGATCATGAAGTGGTAAAAAGTGAAAGAGAATATCCACTCAAAAATATATGATTAAAAATATAAAGAATGGAAAAATGAAAGCTAGTAAGAGGTAAAATAAAAGGAAATATAACTATATGTCATTTGCTCTCTGACACTTATTTTTGAAACCAGAGTGAGGGTAACAGTTCACATAAAAGTATCTGGAAGCAAATAATTGATAAACATTTTGATAAAAGTAGATCATTTAAGGGCTTTAGTATGCCTTCCTATTCAAATAGATTTTATTAAACGCAGTTTTATTGCAAAAGTATTTCATTAATAATTCTATTTGGTTATTACTTGTATTTATTTATGTATATATGCTATGCAACATATAATCATACTTTAAGAATTCCTTTTCTGAAGTCATCTTTCTATAAAAAACGAAGCCAAGGTTGTTCTTAAATAAGCACAATCAATAGGTAAAACATTAGCGTGATTCAAAAAAAAAGTGAGTAAATTCTAATCAAAAAAGAGAGTGAGTAAATCCTAATAAACTGAATGATAAACCAAAAGAGGAACTCACAACAAATGCTAAAGAAATTCAAATGATTATCACAGACTACTTGAGAAACTCTGTGCTATGAAAAAAGAGACTCTAGAAGTAATTGTTAAATTCTTGGAATCCTATAATCCCCAAGGAATAAATAAAGATGAATTATATTACCTAAATAGACCTATCAATATTAAGAATATTAAAATGCTAATAAAAGGAGCAAGAGCGGTGGCACAAGCAGTAGGGCATTTGCCTTGTATGTGCTGATCTAGGATAGTCCACATTTTGAACCCCGAGCATCCCATATGGTCCCCCAAATCAGGAATGATTTCCGAGCGCATTAACAGGAGTAACCCCTTGAGCGTCACCAGCTGTAGCCCAAAAAGAAAACAAACAAACAAACAAAACCTTCCCCGAAGATCCTAACAGAATACTAGTAAATAAAATGCAAAAATGCATCTAAAATTTATAGACTGTGACAAAGGATTCATCCCAGTGATATAAGTTGTGTAATATATATAAGTCAATTAACATAAAAGACAATATCAATAAAAGGAAAATAAAATTATATTAATATATTAATAGAATATATGCAAATAACATATTTAATAAGATCTTGACTAAATGAGAATTAAAGAATGTTTCTTAATATAGGGAATGCCATTTACAACAAGCACATACCGACATTATACTAAATGAAAAATATTTAATGATCTTACCTCTATTATCAGACATAAGATATGGTTGCCAAATCTATTCTATTAAATAGAATGTTGTATGCAATTTCAATTCATCACTTCTATTCAATATAGTTCAGGGATTATCAGTGATGGGAATTAGACAGGAAAAAAGTATTAAGGGCAATCAGTTAGGTACTGTAGAAGTAAGGTTCTTCATATTTGAAAATGATTTCATGCTATATTACAAAAATCTTAAAAACAACAAAAATATCTTAGAAGCAATAGATTCTTAGAGTATTGTGGAAGGCTACACAATTAGAATGCAATAGTTCATGACTTTATATAGAAAAATAATGAAAGATGTGTAAGAGTTATTAAAAAATAATCCCCCTTATCTTTGTGACTTGGAAAATCACATACCACAGTCAACTTAAGTAAATTTTTAAACAGAGGGCCAGTTCACTGTCCCTCAGAAAGTCGAAGGACTGGACTATAGTGAAAATAAAAACTATGAACAAATTCCTATTCACACTGCATATATCTTATTTTGAAGTGAAGAAATAAAACGGGAACAAATACAATATGTGGCTCGCGGGCCGTAGTTTGAAGACCCCTGACTTAAGAGGTCAAAGACCTATAAAAGAAAACTATACTTTATGAAGTAAATGAGGACGTTGGGTAATAGTACCAGATCCCTTATTCTTGAATTAATATAATTTAAATTCAATAGTCCCCAAAGCCTCATCCAGTCTCAGTGTAATTCCTGTAAGAATATATAGGAAGATTTTCAATAATATAGATTAAAAACTACTGAAAATCATGGAACAATATTATTTCCTAATTTTTCCTAATTTTTCTAATATTTTCTAATCCAAAAAAACAGTATTATATGCAATTATGCTCTTAGACACTTTGACAAAGAAGAAATACAAATGGCCAAAAGACACATGAAAAAGTGCTCCACATCACTATTCATCAGGGAGATACAAATCAAAACAACGATGAGATACCACCTCACACCACAGAGAATGGCACACATCACAAAGAATGAGAAATGGCGGGGATGTGGAGAGAAAGGAACTCTTATCCACTGCTGGTGGGAATGCCATCTAGTTCAACCTTTATGGAAAGTGATATGGAGATTCCTCCCCAAACTGGAAACCGAGCTCCCATACGATCCAGCTATACCACTCCTAGGAATATACCCTAGGAACACAAAAATACAATACAAAAACCCCTTCTTTACACCTATATTCATTGCAGCACTATTTACATAGCAAGACTCTGGAAACAACCAAGATGCCCTTCAACAGACGAATGGCTAAAGAAACTGTGGTACATATACACAATGGAATATTATGCAGCTGTCAGGAGAGATGAAGTCATGAAATTTTTCTTTTCTTTTTTTTTCTGATTAAAAACACAATTTTTTTTTCATAATGGCTTACATATCTTTCACTGTAGTATTTTGGGTACATATTCACATTAAATCAGGGGAATACCCATCACCTAATATGTCCTCTTCTCATTCAAAAATCAAATATGCTGAAAATAGGCAGAGTCCTGTCTAGAGGCTTCCAACCTCAGTTTGAGAGAGGATGTGAAAAAAGTAATTAAAATACCACAACAATACACACACAAAAAAAATATCGAATTAAATAACCGATAAGCACCACAGCAATAAAGACAGGTACCACACAATAATCTCGGTTCTGAAATCAAATCATACTCAAGTGCAAAAAAGAAAAAGACAAAACAAAATAAAATAAAATAATATTGGAGACATCAAACGTAATCTCCACACCAAAATAAAGACGTCAAAAAAATAGATCATTTATTCTCCTCTTGCTGCTTTCGTGGTATGTGGAAGACTTCTACTTTATCTTGGATGGTAAAATCAGACCTGTTTCTAAAGATCTTGGTGGCTGTGCAGATCAGGGAATGGAGTTTATGAAGTCTTTCTTTGTGGTTCTAGCAGTTATGCTTCTTCAATGTCATTTTTTTGTTTTTTATGTGTTCTAGGTGTTTCAGAATAGTGCTACCATTTTGTGTTTTTTTTTTTTTTTGTCTTCTGACTTACTTCGTTTAACATAACATGATCTAGGTCCATCCACGTTGCTGCAAAGTCTGTGATTGTATCATTTCTAACTGCCATGTAATATTCCATTGTATATATGTACCACATCTTAATGATCCATTCATCTGTTGTTGGACATTGAGGTTGGTTCCAAGATTTGGCTATTATACTGAGTGCTGCAATAAATAGTGGGGTGCATACGTATTTTGGAATGAATGTCCTTCCATCTTGGGTATATATGCCTAGGAGAGCAATTGCTGGGTCAAATGGCAGCTCAATTCTAAGTTCTTTGAGCACTCTCCAGACTTTTCTCCATAGATGTTGGACCAAGGGGCATTCCCACCAGCAATGAATGAGAGTTCCTTTCATACCACATCCTCTCCAACAAAGGTTGTTCCCATTATTTTTGATGTGAGCCAACCTCACTGGTGTGAGGTGGTATCTCATTGTTGTCTTGATTTGGATCTCCCTGATGATGAGCGAAGGTGAGCATGTTTTCATGTGTTTGTTGGCCATCCTTCTCTCTTCCTCAGAGAAATGTCTATTCATTTTGTCTCCCCATTTTTTTATGGCTTCGTTTGGTTTTGAAGGGCTCAGGTTTCTGAGCGCTTTGTATGTTCTAGATATCAGCCCTTTATCTGATATATCAAGTGAAAAGATTTTTTCCCATTCTGTTAGCTGTCTTCTTGCATTAAGTAGGGTTTCTTTTGCCATGCAGAAGCTTTTTAGTTTGATATAGTCCCATTTGTTTATAGTTGATGCTAACGTTTTTGCCATTGGTGCTCCATTCTCAAAGACCCTTTTGATATAAAGGTCTTCGAGTGTTCTGCCTATTTTATTCTCAATAAACTTTGTAGATTCAGGTCTGATTTCCAGATCTTTGATCCATTTTGAGTTGACTTTTGTATAAGGAGTGAGATATGGGTCGATTTTCACTTTCGTGCATATGAGTTTCCAGTTGTACCAACACCATTTGTTGAATAGGCTTTCTTTGTTCCATTTCATATTCTTGCCTCTTTTATCAAATATTAGTTGGCTATATATCTGGGGGTTTATGTCTGGGAATTCTGTTCTAATCCACTGGTCTGAGGTCCTGTTTCTGTTCCAGTACCATGCTGTTTTGATTACTATGGCTTTATAGTATAGTTTCAAGTTAGGTAAGGAGATACCTCCCAACTCCTCATTTTTCAGAATGTGTTTAGCTATCCTGGGTCTTTTATGGTTCCAAATGAATTTTATAATTGATTGTTCTATTTCTTTAAAGAATTGTGTCTGGATTTGGATAGGGATTGCATTAAATCTATATAGCAGTTTGGGTAAAATAGTCATTTTGACTATGTTAATTCTACCTATCCATGAGGATGGGATGTTCTTCCATTTCTTTAGATCGTCTTCAATTTCTTTCTGAAGTGTTTTGAAGTTTCCCTGGTATAGATCTTTCACTTCTCTTGTAAGGTTGATTCCTAGGTATTTGATATTTTTTGATACTATCTTAAATGGAATTGTATTTTTAATCTCTCTCTCCTCAACTTCATTGTTTGTATATAAAAACGCTACTGTCTTTTGTGTATTGACTTTGTATCCAGCCACTTTACTGTATTGGTTGATTGTTTCTAGGAGTTTTTCTGTGGATTCTTTAGGGTTTTTGATGTATATCATCATATCATCAGCAAATAGAGCTAGCTTGTGTTCCTCTTTCCCTACTTGAATTCCTTTGATTCCCTTCTCTTGTCGGATTGCTATTGCTAGGACTTCTAAGGTTATATTGAATAAGAGTGGAGAGAGTGGACAGCCTTGCCTAGTTCCTGACCTTAGTGGGAATGCTTCTAGCTTCTCGCCATTAAGTATAATGTCGGCTGTAGGCTTTTCATAAATAGCTGTAACTATCTTAAGGAAGGTGCCTTCTAACCCTATTTTGCTGAGTGTCTTTAACATGAACGGATGTTGGATTTTGTCAAACGCCTTCTCTGCATCGATTGATATGATCATGTGGTTTTTGTCCTTCATGTTGTTGATGTGTTGTATAATGTTGATTGATTTGCGTATGTTGAACCAACCTTGCATTCCTGGGATGAATCCCACTTGATCGTGATGTATGAATTTTTTGATGAGGTGTTGGATTCGGTTTGCTAAGATTTTGTTAAGTATCTTTGCATCAATGTTCATTAATGAGATTGGTCTGTAGTTTTTTTTTTTTTTTTTTTTGGTGGTGTCTTTGCCTTCTTTAGGAATGAGTGTGATATTAGCTTCATAAAAGGAGTTGGGGAGGATTCCTGTTTTTTCTATGGTTTTGAAAAGCCTATGGAACAGTGGTAATAAGTCTTCTTGAAATGTTTGATAGAATTCACCTGTAAATCCATCTGGGCCTGGGCATTTGTTCTTAGGGAGTCTTTTAATTACGTCTTCAATTTCCTCTGAAGTGATTGGACTGTTTAGAGTTTCTAGGTCTTCCTTTTCCAGTCTTGGAAGAGGGTGTTTGTCCAAGAATCTGTCGATTTCTGGTGGGTTCTCTAGCCTAGTTGAATATAGTTGTTCATAATATGATCTCATGATATGTTGTATTTCTTGGGGTTCTGTTGTAATCTCTCCCCTTTCATTGGTGATCCTAGTGATTTGGGTGTTTTCCCTCTTTTTTTTTTTTGGTAAATTTTGCCAATGGTTTGTCTATCTTATTTATTTTTTCGAAAAACCAACTCCTGGTCTCATTGATTTTTTGTATTGTTTTCTTAGTCTCTATGTTGTTTATTTCTGCTCTGGTTTTTATGATTTCTTGCCTTCTGGTTGTGGTTGGATTTCTCTGTTGCTGTTGTTCCAATTCTTTGAGGTGATGTTTTAAACTGTTGGTTTTGTTATTTTCCTGTTTCTTAACATAGGCCTGTAATGCTATGAGTTTCCCCCTAAATACTGCTTTTGCTGTATACCATAAATTTTGACATGTTGTCTCTTCATTGTCATTCGTCTCAAGGAATCTTTTTATTTCCTCCTTGAGTTGTTCTTTGATCCAGCTGTTGTTAAGCAGTATGTTATTCAATCTCCAGGTATTAGTTTTCCTCCATTGCTTCTTCTTGACATCAATTATAAGCTCTGTTGCATAGTGATCTGAAAGGGTACTTCTAATGATCCTTACCTTTGTGGTCTTATATAGGTTGGCTTTGTATCCTAAGACAGGATCTATTCTGGAGAAGGTTCCTTGTGGGTTTGAGAAGAATGTGTATTCTACTTTCTGGGGATGGAGGGCTCTATATAAGTCTATTAGCCCTAATTCTTCTAATTTTTCATTTAGAGCTCTTATTTCTTTACTATTTTTCTGTTTGGAGGATCTGTCCAGTGGTGATAGTGGAGTATTGAGGTCCACTACTATTATCACAATTCCCTTCATGTGTTTCTCCAGGTTTGTCAGTAGTTGCCTCACATATTTTGGTGATTTTACATTAGGTGCATAGATATTGACCAGGGTTAGCACTTCTTGATCTAATGTTCCCCTGATCAGTAAGTAGTGCCCCTCTTTGTCTCTGATCACTTTCTTGAGGTTGAATACAATTTGGTCTGATATAAGAATGGCTGTCCCTGCTCTTTTTTGTTTTCCATTGGCCTGAATAATTACTTTCCATCCTTTAATTCTAAGCCTGTGCTTATCCTGTAACTGTAGGTGTGTTTCTTGCAGACAGCAGAAGTTCGGTTTATTTTTCCTAACCCAGTTCTCTACTATGTGTCTTTTAATTGGGGAGTTTAGTCCATTTACATTTAGGGAAATTATTGATAAAGAGGACTGATTGATAAAGAGGCGTTTGGGCCTGCCACTCCCCTCAGAGACTCCTGAGTGCCGGCTGGGGAGGCGTGAATGAGTTTCTGACTTTTTGCTCGGCGTTTGGGCCTGCCCCTCCCCCCAGAGACTCCTGAGTGCCGGCTGGGGAGGCGTGAGTGAGTTTCTGTCCTTTTGCTCGGCGTTTGGCCAGCCCCTCCCCCCAGGGTGGCGCCTAGAAAGACAAGTTGAGCGACCCGAATAGACGAGGAGATAGGGCCAACCATCTAGACTCGCAGGTGACCTAGAATAGTCCACCCCCCTGAACCCTGGAGCGGACCAGGGACTTCCCAAGGGCGTAGACAGAGCCTGCAGAGTCGAACTGAGGGAACTCCTTCAAGGGAGGATTGGAGGGGGCGGAGCTCCATTGAATCCCAGAGAAAGGAGGGTGGATTGAGTGCTAGGCTTAACTGCGCCAGTAACCATTGTGGCCAGGAGTGGAATTGCACCGCTGACAGAAATAAGGAGCAGAAAGGGGACAAAACCCACTGCAGGAAGGTTGAACTCTAGGGAGCAAAGGGGAGAAGAAAGGGCTAGATTCAACAAACTCACCCAACAGGCTCCTCTAGAAAAACCTTCAGGAAGGAGACCAAAGCAGGCCGAAATTAGAAGCCATAGTACTCCAAAACATACCATTAAATACAAAGAATTATGCGTAAATCAAGGAGATCCCTTATAACTGGAGACAACATGAGAAGCCCTATCAAGTTTCCAAGTCCACCAAAACGCACAGATCCATGGGAAGAAGACCTAAAAGCGGCCATGAGGAAGGAAATGCAAGAATTACTAAACGGAATGAAAGAAACCCTAGCAACTGAGTATAAGAAATTCATGGACGAACGACTCAGCCAAATTAAAGAAGAAATGTTAAAGAACATGAGAGATTCCATACAAAAAGAAGTGAAGGATTTAAAAGACAAAATAACAAGCCTTAAGAGTAGAACCACAGAGTTGGAGAAGCACATCGATGAACTCGAAGGAAAACTGCAATATAAAAATGATCAAGAAACCAACAAAGAAATAAAAGGCAAAGCACTGGAAGGAAAAATCCAATATCTAATGAACAAGGACAAAAGAAACAATCTAAGAATTGTGGGTATACCAGAAGGGGAAGAAATAGGGAAGGGGAAAGAACAAGTAGTCAGGGAGATAATAACAGAGAACTTTCCCACCCTCTGGAAAGACAATTTAGGACAAATCCAAGAAGTCAAGAGAGTCCCTAATAAAATAGACCCACACCAAGACATATAATAATCCAAATGGCGAAAAACAAAGAGAAAGAGGAACTCCTGAAAGCAATAAGGGAGAAAAAAAACCTCAAGTACAAAGGAAAGGACATAAGAATCAAACCAGATTTCCCATTTGAAATAATTCAAGCAAGAAGACAGTGGAATGACGTATTTAAACGACTGAGTGAAAGAAATTTCCAACCCAGGGTCCAATACCCAGCAAAACTATCATTCATATGGGAGGGCAGACTAAAAACATTCACAAATATGAACAAACTTGAACTATTTGTGCAAACTAAGCCGATCCTAAGCGACTTACTCAGAGACGAATTACACAATCCAAACCCCCGATTGTAACAACAACCACGTCATGAAATTTTTCTATACATGGATGTACACGGAATCTATTATGCTGAGTGAAATAAGTCAGAGAGAGAGAGAAAAATGCAGAATGGTCTCACTCATCTATGCGTTTTAAGAAAAATGAAAGACATTCTTGCAATAATAATTTTCAGACACAAAAGAGAAAAGAGCTGGAAGTTCCAGCTCACCTCAGGAAGCTCACCACAAAGAGTGATGAGTTTAGTTAGAGAAATAACTACATTTTGAACTGTCCTAATAATGAGAATGTATGAGGGAAATGGAGAGCCTGTTTAGAGTACAGGCGGGGGTCGGGTGGGGAGGAGGGAGACTTGGGACATTGGTGATGGGAATGTGGCACTGGTAATGGGTGGTGTTCTTTACATGACTGAAACCCAAACACAATCATGTATGTAATAAAGGTGTTTAAATAAAAAAAGAAAAAAAGAAAACTAAAATATTAATCATGTGCTTTTACAGATTACTCATAAATTCCTTTTTTTTTTAATTTTTTTTTTTATTTTGGTTTTTGGATCACACCCGGCAGTTTAGGGGTTACTCCTTGCTCCACGCTCAAAAATCGCTCCTGGTAGGCTCAGGGGACCATATGCGATGCCGGGATTCAAACCAATGACCTTCTGCATGAAAGGCAAACACCTCACCTCCATTCTATTTCTCCAGCCCCATAAACCATATCTAGTTATAAAAGTATTATGTTTCATAAATTTTAATTTATGTCATTATTTTGTTCTCAAGGTTTCTTCTCATTTAGGATTGAATAAAATGTTTTTCTTGGCCTGCACAAAAAAAAAAAAAGAAATTCTTAATGTAAAACAACTATGAGGTACCACCTCACACAACAGAGATTGGCACACATCACAAAGAATGAGAACAAGCAGTGTTGGCGGGGATGTGGAGAGAAAGGAACTCTTATCCACTGCTGGTGGGAATGCCATCTAGTTCAACCTTTATAGAAAGCTGCGGGTGTCCTGTAAGCCCCCCAAAGGGGCCTGGCCAGCGGAGAGTAGATGAGAGGCTCACAAACAACCGCACTTTTATTTTGCAAAGCTCAGATCACGCAACCGCACCTTGAAAAAATCTAAGAGAGGTTAATAACAAATGACCCAAGACAGTAAAAACCGTTCAAAAGCACTTTAATGTGTTCCTGCATCCTCTTATATAGACAAGGTAGAGAGGGGCAGGCAAAAGGCAATGTCAATCATTTTTTTGGTGTGCAGGCCACTTCATTATTCCAAATAACGTATAAACACAGCTCAGGTTGGGTGAAACAAAGAAAGTAAATCACTTTCCAATTATGGAAAGTGGGCAGTGGGGTAGGGGGCAGTACATCTTGCAAGTCATGCTAGATAAGCAGTTTCCATGGAAACAACCTTTCACCCTGGGTAGGGTCTGCTTGACCACATTCCCAAGCTCTTAACAGATTTATGGTAGGGCAAGTTCTTAAGAAATAACTTTGTAAAGACAATGTTGCACAAAACAATAATGAATGCCTTGTTAACTTAAGAATGTGGGCCAGGGGAGTATAGCTTCATTCCTGGGAGTGGTACCAGGCCGTGTTCCTCTCCCCTGGACTAAGAAATTATTTATTACTTTTGTGGCTGCTTTTTTTCCTGCTGGTTCAGGGCTTTGTAGCAAAACAGCACGTAGGCAGCTTGCAGGTGCAAAACTGGAAAATGGCAGAGAGGCTTTTGCAAAAGTGGCCACTGTCAGGTCACGGTAACCAACAGAGAGCAATATGGAGATTACTCCAAAAACTAGAAATAGAGCTCCCATACGATCCAGCTGTACCACTCCTAGGAATATACCCTACGAACACAAAAATACAATACAAAAATCCCTTTCTTACACCTATATTCATTGCAGCACTATATACCATAGCAAGACTCTGGAAACAGCCAAGATACCCTTCAACAGATTAATGACTAAAGAAACTGTGGTACATATACACAATGGAATATTATGCAGCTGTCAGGAGAGATGAAGTCATGAAATTTTCCTGTACATGGATGTACATGGAATCTATTATGCTGAGTGAAATAAGTCAGAGAGAGAGAAAGACTCAGAATGGTCTCACTCATCTATGGGTTTTAAGAAAAATGAAAGGCATTCTTGCAATAATAATTTTCAGACACAAAAGAGAAAAGAGCTGGAAGTTACAACTCACCTCATGAAGCTCACCACAAACAGGGATGAGTTTAGTTAGAGAAATAACTACTTTTTGAACTATCCTAATAATGAGAATGTACGAGAGAAATAGAAACCTGTCTAGAGTACAGGAGGGGCTTGAGTGGGGAGGAGGGAGATTTGGGACATTGGTGATGGGAATGTTGCACAGATGTTTTTTACATGTATGTAAAAATAAAGTTGCTTAAATAAAAAGAATTAAAAAAAAGAAATTCTTAATGAATTTCTCATGATTCAGCAAATATGTTTTTAGATTTAGAATCCTGATTAATGTAGCATATGAAGAATATAACCATAGAATTGTGAGTCTATGATCCAATATTAGAGCACCAGGAGAAGTGGTGTGGAAATGTTTCATTTGGCCCCTAAAAATAGAAATATATTTTACATGTACAGTCATCAAAATTCAAGAAAAACAAGAAGTTATGTGAGATTAGTAAAAACTTATCAGTAAGGGCTGGAACAATGGCTCAGTGGTAGGATGTTTGCCTTGAAAAAAGTTAACCCAGGACAGAGCGTGGTTCAATTTCTCCCAACATTCCATAATGTCCCCCAAGTCAGTAGTGATTTCTGAGCACATAGCAAGGAGTAATCCCTGAGCCCTGAGTGTAACTGGGTGTGGCCCCAAAATAAAATAACTTTATCAGTAAAGAATGTTCAATATATTTATATTGCAATTTTATCTTGTATGTATATTAAATTTTTTTTATTTTATTTAGAAAACATGCATCACGTAATTGACATAGTTGGCCAAATACATTTGTTTCAATATAAGAGATAAAAGCTATTTTAAAAGTAATAAAAAAATTATAAAGAAGGGAAGAAAGTAAAATAAAATAAGAAAATAATAAATAAAATAAAAGAAGAAAATAATAAAATCAAGAAAATATGTAAAACTTACTGTATATCTGATCCAGAACGATAGGATAGCAGTAAGGTATTTGCCTTGCAAGCAGTGGATATGGGACAAACCCGGGATCGATCCCAGGCATTACATATGATCACATATGAGCCTGCCAGGAGAGATTTCTGAGAGCAGATCCATGAGTAACCTCTGCGTGCTGCAGGGTGGGAACCAAAAACAAACAAACAAAAAAACTATTTTAAAAATTTAAGAAATATTGTATCTCCAATGAAGTCTTTAACACAATGGCAGAAGGTTTAGTAAACTTGTTAGTTGTCCATTCTGATAAATTGGTGTGTTCCTATAAAAATAACAGCATCAAACAAATGAAGTTGTCAAGGAATTCAAAGCAATAATACTGATATTGAGGCTTTTTAGTGGCACATTCTCTACTCAGCTGCCAGGCCTCCTGGAAGAAGGAGGATGCAAGGGAATGGTTTCAGCAGTCACTCTGCCAAAATCCCTAGTTACATCAGCTAAATACTGGTGTACCTGAATCTTGGCAAATTGGTGTACCTGAAGAGGATAGTAAAACAGTGGTGAGGCAGGGCCATAGGCAAAGCAGTAATTCCTGTTTTGGGATACAGCAGGTGGACTGTGAAGACAAAGCCTGCCCTCTACTACTGAGACTGCCAGCTTTCTGCTTTATGGCTGGTGTAACCACAGTTTTACATGGCTTCATTTACAACTTTTTTAGAAAAAGAGTAAGTCTGTAGAACTGGCCCTGTGCAAAAATGTTGACCTTTAAATTGAATTTTATCCAGCATACAAGCAATATACAAATGAAATAACAAGATGCCAGTTAATGGATAGAATAATACAATTTAGTACACATATACATGTATACATTATGATCTGTAGTAATTTCCTATTTTTATTATCTTTCTTCAAGAGAACAGGATACATATTTTTATTTAATGATTTTGATGTTCTCTCAAAGCTGGTCTCTATGAAAATTAAGAATCCTATGAATCATTTAAAACATCGAGTCATCTGGAATTTGAAAAAATATAAACAGATGGTTTGTCCGTTATTCTCCAAATTAATTTGGTTCCAGATGACTCTCAGACAAACATGGTTTTGTTTAAGATCAGCTTAATCTTTCTATTGGTTTAAACAGAAAGATCCAAGAAAAATTTTAGAAAATACAAATCAAGAATTATCTGTGCATATTTAAAATAATTAATGAAAATTAAAATTAAATAATATACTTCATCTAAAGAGCACAGTTTTATGAGTTTATATAAAATAACTTTCAGGAAGTATATTCTCTATTGTAGTCTAATAATGATCAATCTTAAAAATGTTTAAAAAAACCTAAAATTAAATATTTTTAACATCTAGATAAAAATAATACTTCAGTTATATTTTGACTCATGTACAATGATTTGTGTAAGTTTGATCTTCATTCTCCTTCCTTGGATCATTCATTCTCTGCCTTTCTCTTTCTTTTTCTTCTCTTCTTCCCCCATTCATTATTATGTCAAATTCAATTATATAAAGCTTCAGTTATAAAAGAAATAATTAGTAAAATACATATATGTGAACAACTTTCAATGATACTTCTACTGTTTCACTTAATTATTCTCATAAAAGATTGTTTTATTTAAATTCTGCTGTAAACAGAGACTTTACTAGTTGTAAGGTAATTTATATTCAAATTAGACGATATTTTCAGTTTTTGAACTATATAAATGCATTTATGTAGCCAGTGAATTGACAATTTTGGAATTTGTTTAATTTATTTAAAACTATGATTGCAAAGTTTTAAATAAAAATCAGGCATACTGTGTCTGTGCACCAATGCACCTAGGATCCTCCTAAATTCCATTTTGTGAAAATTTCATTTCTAAAAATTATTATTTTTATGTTATATGCTTACAGTAGTATTGATCATTGTTTTAGTTACAAAGTTAACTCACAGTTATAAATCCCAAATACCAAAGGTCATTGAACTACATATGTCTGTTCCCACCAGTATTTATTTAATTTCCTCCCCCAATAATTTAATCTTTGATGTTGTCTCTTTTTAATATAGGACCCAGAGTATTACAGGGTCCATTTAAGATATTTGATAACTTTCATTCTATTTTCTTACCCTGAATACCACAAATATATGAGAACATTTGGTATTTGTCCTACTCTAACTTACTATACTTAATATGATTCTTTTAATTCCTTCCAAATTGGAACAAACTATGATCTCATTTCTTCTCATGACTGCATAATGCTCTGATGTCTATATATACCACAACTTCTTTTACCACTTGTCTGTTGTTAGACAATTGGGTTGTTTCCATATGCTGACTATTTTTACTAAGAACTGCAAAGAACATGAGTGTGAATTTATTTTTAAAGTTAACACTTCTCTGTTTTGAGGGGGATTTAGAAGAAATAGAATCAATGGGTCATATGAGATTTTTATTCTTTCTTTTCTGAAATATAGTCATATTGGTTTTTTTAATACTATTTGACCCAGGAAACATTCCCACCAGCAGTGAATGAGTGTCTTTTATAGTAAATTTGCCAACACTGGCTAATACCTATTTTTTAATATGTGACATTTTTACTAGAGGGAGATAGTAAGTAGCTTACTGACATTTTTATTTAAATAACTTGATAATTCCTTAATATATTTTTGAGTACTGTGTGACCTCTTTATAAAAATATCTGTTATGTCCCTGTGTTTTGAAGATGATATCGTTCTCTTTTTCTTTGGCTGAATGCTTTATATGTACTGGAAAGTAATGATTTATTTTAAATACTCTGTAAAAATGCATTGTCTTATGCAGTATGTATATTTTAATGTAATATAGCTCATTTATTCAATTTTATTTGATATATTTCCCAAATAAAATAATAATTATAAAAGGGCTGAACTCCTTATTTTGGAGATCTGTTTATATTGTCTTTATATTTGAAAAAATAAGGTCTAATCTTAAAGCCTATAATCTACTTTGATTTGACTTTCAGTAAGGTGTGATACAAAGAATAAATTTTACTAGGTTGCATATGGCTATCTTATTTTTCTGGCACCACTTTTGGGGAAACTTTCATCAATATACTTTGTAGAATAATTTTTATTGATCAGAGGACTTATCTTTGGGATCTCAATTTTTTTATCATTGGTCAATGTAGCTCTATTCTCGTACAATGCTATTTTGAGTTACTTTGAGTTATATTTTTTATAGGATAATTCAAAATCAGGAAAGTTTTATGTCCCAACATCCTGTTTTCACAGAGAATTACTTTGATTTTTCAACGACTTTTCTGATTCCATACAAATATTATTATATTTTTTCTAAATCTTTAAGTAATTTTTTCAAAATTTTGATTGTGATTATATTGAATAGAAATATTTTATTCAGGATTGCTATTTTAACAATGTCAATTCTTCCAATTCCAAATATTAAATATTTTTTATTTCTTATGTTGTCTCTTTCTTTAATAAGTCACAGTATGGTATGAATGTTTCACATTCTTTGATAAGTTAATTCCTAAGTATTTATGTTTTTAGAAATCAGTTTGACTGGTGTTGGTTTTTAATAACATTTTATCCAGTTTGCTATTTGAATATATAAATTATATAGATATATTTAGTTTTCATTTTTAGCCTACTACTCTTTATACAGATTTATTATATTTAACAGTTTCTTAAAAGGGTAACCTATAGTGTCTACTGTGTATGTTTTAACATCTGAAAGACTTCTTTTCTATTTATATCACTTTTTTCTTGCCTAGTTCCTTTTCTCTTGATGTTTGTCACTTAAATTAAAATGTATCTTCATGTATTTGGTTAGAATTAATTTTGTTTGACACCCTTAAGGTGTCTTAAATCTTTGTACAGGTCTTAATGCACTGAGAAATTAGTAACTATTTTATATTCCACCTGCTGTTTTGCAATTTTCAGTGATATTTTGAAATTTTTCTAATACATAATAGTTTTCATTTTAAATTAAAGAGAGTAAACATACATGGAAAGTACAAGGTCCATTCATTTAACCAAAAACTATAGATTCTTATAGGAGAAATGGTCCTTGATAGTCATAGCACAGATACTTAGATTTTATATAAAATTATATATATGCATATATAATTATTATACCAAATGTAGAAATTCTGCTGAGCAAAGATAACATATAAAATAACATGTTATGTTAAATTTATTTACAAAACTGTTATCCTAAAATTTGGTTATATCCAAATTCTAAAACAAATACAAACCAATAACAAATATCATAAATAGATGCATCAATACAGGTAAAGAGAACCTGAGCAAACATTTTCAGGAAGACAAGTCAAAAACATTAAAATATCTAATAGTTAATTTAAAAGATGTATTTAATTATTCACTAAAGATGTATTTATCTATTAATGATATAGGTATATTTACAAAGTTATCAGATATCCAAAATGCCTTAAATCTGGCAGATTCAGATAAAATGTCCAGAAAAATATCACTTCAAAACTGTTAAAATTACTAATATTAAAAAAGGAAGAAAATCTAACATAAAAGATAGTAACATAAAAGATTGTCTGTATTATTGGTAGGATTAATATTAATCTAGTTTCTATGAAAGCATATAGAGATTCCTCAAAGATTAAAATAGTGTGATTTTATGACATAACAATCTTAGTTTTTTTATATAAAGCCAAAGGAAATAAAATGAGGTTATTAAGAACACCAATATATTTACCACAGTGATACAGTAGCCAAGATAGAGTTTATATATGAATATCTATAGATAAATAGAGTATACATAGAAATAAAATATTTTCACCAATAATATAAAAATATTGCCATTGTGAAAATATGAATGGCACTTGCAAGCATTGTGCTAAGAGAAATGACATATCAAACATAAACAAGTGTTAAGTTACTGCTTGTAAAATGACACCCAATTATTAATTCCAAACAAAGGAATTCCCCCATCTTCCTCTTTCCTTAAAAACTATGACTTTTGATATATAAATGCCCACATGGATCACTTGACCTTCCCTGTCTTGGTCGAATTTGAACTAAGAAAATAAATAAAGATCAGTTTGGCTTGGTGTTCTTGAAAAGACAAAAGAAGTGAGAAACAAATTGACTCAATGATTCTTTTCTGACAGGCTAGGTTTATTAAATCTTCATGGGTACCCTGCTTCTTCATATCAGTTCATCTGAAATGGAAATACAGTATGTGGGGATTTTACAATGTGGGGATGTATTTTACAACTGGTGCTAGAACAACAACCCTTCCTATTCTCCACCCCAAGTCCCACCCTATTATCTACACCAGGTCACTCCCTATTCTCCATTCCAAGTCTCTCCCCATTAACCACCCCAGAGTGTGACCTGGTTTCTTCATAATAAAAATCCTGGGTCTCAAGAAAAAAGTTTCTTGCATTTCTGGCTCTCCTTCACGGAGCTATCTACTTATTAGAGCAAGAAGGCTGGTGTTTTTAAATTCTTGAACCCAAATAGTTCACCGATTCAGTGTATATGGATATTTTCCTGCATCAAAATTTGCTTCCAGACCCAAGTCTGTCCAATGTCCTGGTCTTAGAGAATGAGGCTTCCATTATAAAACAACAAAAACAACAACAAAATCTCATAAAAGTAAAGAATGGGGGAAGTAGTTGCCATAACTGGGTGTAAAATAAATTGAATTATATGGTTAAAATGTTTCACTGATGAGATAAAAATGAGTTTAGGATCTTTAGTTTTATTTATCAATAATGTCAATTCTATGCTAATATGAGATAGTGATTAAAGCTGCTGTCAATGTAGGCATAAATAAAACTTTCTAAGTATAATTTAAATGTCCCCATATATACCAAATACAATTATGTGAGGTAGTAGATATGTTAATTAACTATGTGTGAGGTAGTAGATATGTTAAATAACTATGTAAAAGAATTTTGTGTAAGTTTATATGTCAAGTTAAATCATCACTAAGTAAACTTCTATGCCCCCTTTGAAGGAAATTTTCATTAAATGACCTTTAAGTGACCTTGCAAAAATGCCCATTGAAGGGAAATTTCTCATAAACTAGATAAATCAAACTTTAAATGTTATGGATATATTTTATAAAATATATAAAATGTCAAGAAAGGAAATATCAAATATAAGACCACACCAGGCAGTATTAAGGATTTATTTTAACTCTTTGATTGAGAATCACTACAAATAATGGTGAGGAAATATGGAATACCACCAATTAAACCTTGGCCAAGTGAATCAGTAGGCAAGCTCCCCACCTTACTTTACTCTACCTGGCCAATACATATCTCATACTTTTCATATGCATCACAGTTATTTATGTGCATAAGAAAGGTCAAGAATAGGAGTCTCAAACTCAATTTACCTGGGGGCAGCAGGAGGCAAAGTCGGAGTGAGGCAGGGCCGCATAAAGGATTTCACAAAAAAAAAAGTCCTCAAACATCATTATTAACAGTTTGAATTATTTCTTCTGAAGATGAATAGAACATTGAATGAAGATCATGAACAGTTCTTCTGAACATGGCATCTTTTGCCTATTCCTTGCTGCCAGAGACTTGACAGCGCTTCTCACAAATCTGAACCACATTTGGCTTTAGAGAGGAAAAGTAGAGACCCTCAGTATGGCTTGAAGATGATCATCATTAAGTCTAGACCTGTACTTTGAGTTATTGAAGTTCAATGTGGAGAATAACTTTTCACACAAATATGTGCTCCCAAAAAGGCACGTAGTGTGCTTGAACATTCAAGAAAGCTCAGGGAAGCTGAGGGGCAATTCTCTCAAAAATTGCCCATGCATGTCTGCTTTTCCACTAATCTCCCTGAACTTGGCTTTAAGATCAGAGTTGCATTGCAGGTCAATGCGCTCCATTTGAAGCACAGGAGGGGCATCTTGCACATCAAGGAAAAGGGGTCCACAAAAATTGGGAAAGTGGCTCTGCGTTTTTGAAGTCTGCAAATCTGTGATAAAATTCCTTCTCTAGCTTAAAAATAGTATCAACATATTTCTCACCACTGAATGGTATGCCTGCATCCACAAGTTCCTTGCATGCTGGGAAATGGCAACGGTTTGTGTGAAAGAGCTGCGATTTCCATAACACAAGTTTTGTGGAGAATGCTCTCACATTGTTATAGGCCGCACTGATAAGCTGCTCCAGGCCTTGTAACATCTTGTTTAGAACATTCAGCTTATGTGTGATGTCAACAAGAAAAGCTAAGTCCATGAGCCATTTGTGATCACTCAACTCAGAAACAGCATTCCGACCCCTGTCCATGAAGGCTTTCACTTCTCTCAACTCAAAAAATCTTTTCAGGACATTTCCCCTGCTGAGCCAATGTACCTCAGTGAAATAGAGCACATCTCCATATTCTGACTCCATTTTCTCTAAAAAAGCTCAGAACCTCCTGTGCTTTAAGCCACTGGATCTGATTTAGTTGATGCATTTCACAACAACAGACACCACATTGTCACACAGCAGGCATTTACTGCAAAGGGCCTGGCGATGGATAATGCAGTGAAGAGGAATGGCCTTCTTTACACCCTCCTCTTCAAGTTTTTTTTGAACAAGTGCCACCAGTCCATTTTTCCTCCCTGTCATCAATGGCGCTCCATTGGCTATTATTTCAACAAACCTCTTCCATGGCAAACCTGCATTCTCAATGGCATCACACAGATGCTGAAATATCTCATTAGTGGTGGTCTGGCCATGCATTGGAATTATTGTGAGCAGCTCCTCTGTCAAAATTGCAATCAACACCACGGACATAAATTGTGAGCTGTGCAGTGTCTGTTATATCTGTGCCCTCGTCAAGAGCAACTGAGTATGCATCAAAACATTTGTCTTTCTCACACAGTTGATGATAAATGTCACTTGACATGTCAGAAATGTGCTCTGCCACAGTGTTGGCAGAAAGGCTGATTTTGCTAAACTGATCTTTCTTTTCTGGAAGATAATACTTACAACCTGTAACATGCATTTTTTTTTTTTAACAAACTCTCCTTCTGTGAATGGTTTCCCTGCCTTATCAGTCATCTCACTAACCATGGAACTAGCTTCGACTGATGCAACATTCTCTTTGGTTGCTTTCTTGAAGAAATATTGTTGCCTCATTAGACATGCTTTAAGACTGGCAACCCGCTTGGCTCTCTCATTTCCTTGATATTTTGCACATTCCTCAGCATGTTTAGTTGAATAATGGTGTGTCAAGTTGTATTCCTTGTGCACTGCAACTTTCTCTGAGCAAATAAGACATGTGGGGATGCCCCTGTGCTCAACAAAGAAATACTGCGTTTCCCACTTTTCCTGAAATTGTCTGTGCTCGTCATCAATCTTTCTCTTCACTGCAGGCTTTGATGAAGTCATGTTGAAGGTATGACAAAATCTAATTCTTTAATAAACTTCTCTCCCTTAGGCCTCCGATAATGCAAGGGACAGTGGGCAGGAGTAGCGGAAATGACGTCTGTGCTAGGCACAAAGTATTCACAATTATTTGCTTACCAAATATTCGCAATAAAAATTGCATTAGTAAGAAAAAAATGCAAAAAAATCACATTGAACATTTGCAAACCCTGAACGGAACTGCTCAGGGTATGAGGGCTAAAAGGTCTAGCCCAAGGTATGAAGCTTACCACAAATAGTGGTGAGTTCAGTTAGAGAAATAACTTCACTTACTACTATCATTACAATGGTAGTGAGTGAGAAAGATAGAATGTCTGTTTTTAATATAGAGATGTGGTAGAAGAAGGAGATGAAGGGCATTGGTGGTGGCAATGTTAAAATGGTAAAGGAGTTGTTCTTTTTTTTTATATATAACTAAAATCCAAACATGCTTGTAGTCATGGTACTTAAATAAAGATATTTATTTAAAAAAATGAATTGAACTACTCAGCCAGGTTGGTAAATATTAATAGAAGTGGTAGTGTCTGGACCTGCAAATATTATTGAGAGTAACTCAAGAAAAAAATTTTGAAAATTGCATCGATATGCAATTATAACAAAAATGACATATTATTTGTTTAGATGATGCAAGATATTAAGGATAATACTCAATCAAGATTTTTTTTTGGGGGGCACACCCATTTGATGCTCAGGAGTTACTCCTGGCTAAGCGCTCAGAAATTGCCCCTGGCTTGGGGAGGCCATATGGGATGCCGGGGATTGAACCACGGTCCTTCCTTGGCTAGTACTAGCAAGGCAGACACCTTACCTCTAGCGCCACCTCACCAACCCCTGAATGAAGATTTCACATATTCTTAGTTTCCACATGGGATAAGTAATTTACATTGATTTTTTTTAGCTTCATCTTTGTTATTCTTTTGCCTCAATTTAATCAAAAGCTTAAAAAATTTAGAAATCTTGTTTGTCATTTTAAAATGCATATTTGTAAAAAAATAATAGAAGAATTGCTATTTATTTATTACATGTGCATATTTTACATAAGCTATTACCATAATTTCTAGGTGTCAAAAATACATATATCATTGTTCAATTAATATTTGTAATAAACTATTTATAAGCATTTTAGCAAGCTCATTAAATTTAATTAACAAAGTATTTAATATACACCACATTTATTGTCATATGTAAAACATACTTTTCTTCCAACATTTCAGTTTAAAAGTGAGACTTCAAGTGTTTAGAATAAAATAAGGCTCACGAAGAAAATCAAGAATAAGAACAGAACAAGAGACACTTCCTTCAAGTGTCACTTAGAATAATTTATCAATCAAGAGCTCTTTATAAAGGTTGCTGATTTTCCTCAGTTCTTGCATATGATGGCTGGCTATTTTAGGGTACCCATGCAATTGAAAAAATTTGGTTATTTATTCATAGATTTTAAGAAAATTAACATGATAATAACATAGCATTGTCCAAGAGTGAGACATGTATAAAGGCTGGTTTGTGTGTGGATCCCATTTTTAAAATACAATATATTCTCCATAATTTTTTCATCACTCAAGATACTTTCATTGCTTGCAGTATCAGTTTGATAAAGTAGTCAAGTATTGTTGGTATTTAAAAAGCACAGTTAAGAACAGCACATTTTTCTGGAATTGTTTTTAACTATATATGATGTTACTTGGAAAAAATAAAGAAAGAAAATATCAAATAATTAAAATTGATACCTGCCTTTTACTTCACATAGAGCTTCATTAGAAATAGAGTTCTGGGACTGGAGATATAGCACGGATTGTTAAGCATTTGTCTTTCACGCAGAAGGTCAGTGGTTTGAATCCCGACATCCCATATGGTCCTTTGAGCCTGCCAGGAGCGATTTCTGAGCATAGAGTCAGGAGTAACCCCTGAGCACTGCTGGATGTGACCCAAAAACAAAACAAAACAAACAAACAAAAATGAAACAAAACAAAAAGAAAAAGAAATAGAGTTCTGAGAATAATAATATTTAATTTAATTTATTAGCCATTTAAAAAAGGAGCATTTTATGGAAACCAGTGTCATGGGATTAAGTTGGAACATCGATTAGGACTTTAAATTTCTTTCACACATCTTATTTTGCTGTTCAGTTATTAGGAAACCCAATGTTTAAATATTAATAAAACCAGATTTTTGACTTGACTTTACACATAAAAATATGGTCAAAAGACTACATTTTACTATTATTCAAATTATCTGATTATAACATGATGGCTACATTTTATTTTTATACTTCTTAGGCACCTAAAGTTTTCTATATCTGTTGAGACAGACAAGAAGTTATTCTCTAAACTGGTGCTTTATGATTGTCTCTTTGTATAGATAGAGATGTGGGGATATACCATATACTTACATTTATAGTTAGATCTTAAAAATACCCAAGTTTATATGTCCTCTTATTTTTGTGACTTAGAATTGATTATTAAAACTCAAAAGTTCCCATTGGTCTCAATAAAAATTATTTTTAAAAATCACAAAAATAAGGACATTTAGTAATAAATTAATTGGCAATCAATGTGCTGATTTGACATCAGTAATGATTATATATATCCCACAATGAGTAAGATTCCTAGGTTCTAGAAAGGAAATTATATTCAGCTACTAATCCCTTTTTAAATTTAGAGTGCTTCTAGAAATAATTTTATATAACTTGTGTTTAAAGGCTAATGATTTGTGAATTCATAAAATATAATTTGCTCTAAAATGTATGTGGTTTTGAATTTATGCATATGCATCTGTAACTGGGATTATGTGCATAAAATAATTGATAAATATATTTTATGATACATTAGATTGCATATCTTATTTAATTGCTATAATATAATATTTCCACTTCAATATAAGGAATGCAATGCAAATCCCAATAAAGTACACTTTTTGCAGATAAATTACTTTACATCAAATACTTCTAGATATATTCTGCTTTCTCTTTCCCAGGATCTGCAGGGAGTTGCCAAACTACAGTATACAATTTATGTGCTGAGGAGATAAAATTTGGGTTGAAAAATAACATCATCTCACAAAGAAATTTTAAATTAGGAATCTTACTCCCATATATTCATTCTCCTTTCAATATAGTTAATATTTCTCTTGGAAGTCTGGTTTTACCAAAGGAAACACTTTTGAGTACACAGGAACCTATATTCACTGTTGCTATTATATGCACATACAAGTGGACAGAAGCACAGCATAGGTACACAACTTTGTATGTATAGTCAAATATAAAAATTCCTAACTGTGCATGTCTCCCCTTGTTTTACTAAGAGTAAACTATCTTTTTATATCTTATCAAATCATTAGATATTATGTGAGCTTTTGTTTTATCATCACTATTGGTAGAGAAACATAGTGAAAAAATAAAATTAATAGTATTTGGGGAGAATATTATTTCAGACCATAAATGAAATGGACAGTGTTGTGGAATGCTTTTTCTACAATGGTTTATTTCAGTCTTCCAAATTTCTGAGAAAGCCACCATTTCTGTAAAAAAAAAAAAATAAGGATCACTTTGGTGCCTGCAGATTTTGGTATCTATCTTCAACTGTTTTACTAACTGGTTGTCTCTCTTTTTTTCTTCAAGCCCTATCTAAGAGCAATTACTGTTTCTTGCAGTGTTTCCTTGAGATTGTTGTTTTGAGAACACACTTGGCAGAGCTTGGATTTCAGAGCTCATTCTAGGTTCTGCTCAGAGGAACATTCATAAGTGGGCTGGAAGAACTACACTGTTACAATGGGAGTGAGTAGGATTGTGTAGTTTCAGTTTATTTAGTCCATTTAGATTGTTATTTTAAATATCTCCCATTGAAAAGATAGCCACTCAAAATTTGATGACTAGAAATGGAAGATTATTATAAATAAAAGAAAGCTCCTAAGTCAGGTCATCTCTCTTTCTCTCTTTCTCTAATTCTCTCTGACTCTCATTCTTTCTCTCTCTCTGTCTTTGTCTCTGCCTCTGTCTCTGTGTCTCTCTTTCTCTCTCTCTTTCTCTCTATCTATCTATCTATCTCTCTATATGCCCAGGCATTCTGGAAGATGAATTATGGTTCAAAGGACTTGAGAGGTTATCTACTCATGCAGGTCTCAAAGGTCCAGACAATGAAAAGTACTGAGCAAAGAACTCACCCCTAAGCACATGACCATAGCTGGAGACTAGAAAATTGTGGCAGAATGACATACTGAGTGCAGCCCAGAAGCCTGATTTCAGAAGAGGAAGGTACATATTGGATAAAAAGATGCATACTGGATACAGAGCAGTGTAGATACAAAAGCAGGTTATATTATAACAGAGGGAGCTGATAGTGAGAGAAAGGACAAGGAAGTCAAAAATAAGACAGGACAGCATGAGACAGGATGGGTGGCATCATACATGAGTAAAAGGAGAAACCTTATCATTCAGGG
>NC_064860.1:84677952-84785452 GCF_024139225.1 Suncus etruscus | reverse complement strand
CCTGAGCATCAAATGGGTGTGGCCCCAAAAACCAAAAAAAAAAAAAAAAAAACCTTTGTAATCATGGAGTTTAATTTTTTTAAAATCAGGTAGGTTATTTGCCCTGCATGAAAAAGGACAGTAGTTTGAATCCTTGCATCTCATCATCACATATGGTCCTGCAAGCCTGCCAGGAGCAATTTTTGAGAGTAGAGACAGGAGTAATTCCTGAGCGCTGCCAGGTGTGACCAAAAATGAAAAAAAATTTTTTAAAAAGAGACAAGACTGACCAACAGACACACCAAACTTCGATATAGAGATGGCACTAACTCCCAGAACAATTCTTTCTCTCAATGTCAATGGACTAAATGAATCATTTAAGAGACACACAGTGGATAAATGGATCAAAAAACTCAATCCAACCTTCTGCTGCCTACAGAAATGCACCTGAATAGTCAAAACAAACATAGACTCAAAATAAAAGGCTGGAGGAAAATCATCCAAGCAAGCATCACCCATAAAAATGCTGGAGTGGCCATACTAATATCAGATGATGCAAACTTTATACTTAGGAAAGTTGTAAGGGACAAAGATGGACATTTTATATTAATTAAGGGATACATACAGCAGGAAAAAAATCACTCTCCTAAACATATATGCACCGAATGAGGGGCCAGCAAAATATTTAATAAAATTGTTGACAAATCTGAAAAAATAATATCAATAACAACACAATAATTGTGGGAGACCTCAACATGGTATTGTCAACAGTTGACAGGTCAACCAGACTGAAACCTAACAAGAATATACTAGATCTGAAAAGAGAAATGGAAGAAAGAGGCCTAGTAGATATATATAGGACACTCCACCACCAGAAGCCTAGATACACAATCTTCTCTAATGTAAATGGGACATTCTCCAAGATAAACTACATGCTATCACATAAAACATACCTCCATAATATCAAAAGGATAGAAATTTTGCAGGGTACCTTTGCTGACCACAAGGGCCTGAAATTATATGTGAACTACAAAGCAACACAGAAGAAAAATTTTAATACCTGGAAGTTAAACAACCTAATACTGAATAATCAGTGGGTCTGAGATGAAATCAAAAGGAAATCAAAACCTTCCTGAAAACAAATGACAATGGAGACACAAACTATCAGAACCTATGGGACACAGCAAAGCAGTAATGAGAGAAAAATTTATAGCATTGCAAGCACACATCAGGAAAGAAGAAGGGGCATACCTAAATAGCTTAATGACTCAGCTCATAGAATTAGAAAGTACTCAACAAAAGGACCCAAAAATAGGGAGACAGAAGGAAATAACAAAGCTGAGAGCAGAAATCAATGAAGTGGAAACCCGAAAAACAATCCAAAAGATCAACAAAAGCAGAAGTTGGTTCTTTGAAACAATAAAAAAGATTGATAGACCACTGACAAAACTAACAAAGAAAGAGAGAGAGAGAAACTTGGTAACTTGTATTAGGAATGAAAAAGGAGAGATAACTACTGATATGGTAGAGATTCAAAGGGTAATCAGAAACTACTTTGAGAATCTCTATGCCAATATAAATGAACCTGGAAGAAATGGATAAATTTTTGTACTCTTATAATCTTCCACGGTAGAATGAAGAGGATGTAGCATATATAAACACCCCCATCACTATTGAGGAAATTAAGACAGTAATCAAAAGTCTGCCCAAAAACAAAAGCCTAGTCCCAGATGGATTTACTAATGAATTCTTTCAAACCTTTCAAGAGAATTTCTACCAATCCTGGCAAGACTCTTTCATGAAATTGAACAAACGGAAACACGTCCAAATAGCTTTTATGAAGCCAACATCACCTTGATACCTAAACCATACAGAGATTCTACCAAAAAAGAAAATTACAGAGCAATATCGCTGATAAATACAGATGCGAAGATCCTCAACAAAAGACCGGCAAATTGGATTCAATGCATCATCAAGAAGATCATCCACTACGATCAAGTAGGTTTTATCCCAGGAATGCAAAGCTGGTTTAACATCCATAAATCTATCAACATTATACACAACATCAACAACAAAAAAAATAGAAATCACATGACCATATCAATAGACGCAGAGAAAGCATATGACAAGGTCCAACACCCATTCTTGATCAAAACTCTCAGCAAGATGTAATGGAAGGAACCTTTCTCAATATAGTTAAGGCCATCTACCACAAGACAGAGGCAAATATTGTCCTCAAAGGAGAAAAACTGAAAGCCTTCCCTCTAAATTCTGGCACAAGACAAGGCTGTCCTCTCTCACCACTCCTATTCAATATAGCATTGAAAGTATTTGCTGTAGTGATTAGGCAAGAAAAAGATATCAAGGGAATCCAGATAGGAAAGGAAGAAGTCAAGCTCTCGCTGTTTACCGATGACGTGATAGTCTACTCAGAAAACCCTAAAGTCTCTACGAAAAAGCTTCTAGAAAAAATAGACTCTATAGCAAGGTGGCAGGCACAAAATTAACACACAAAAAACAATGGTCTTTCTATACACCAATAGTAATAAAGAAGAAATGGACATTAAAAACACAACCCCATTCACAATAGTGCCACACAAACTCAAATGTCTTGGAATCAACTTGACTAAAATTGTGTAGGAACTATTCAAAGAGACCAATAAAACTCTGCTTCAGAAATAAGAGAGGACATGCAGAAATGGAAGCACATACCCTGCTCATGGATTGGCAGGATTTACATCATTAAAATGGCAATACTCCCCAAAGCATTGTACAGATTTAATGTGATCCCTCTAAAAATACCCATGACATTCTTCAAAGAAGTGGATCAGTCACTTTTGAAATTCATTTTGAACAATAAACACCCTAGAATAGCTAAAGCAATCATTGGGAAAAGAATATGGGAGGAAATACTTTCCCCAACTTGAAACTTTACTACAACGCAATTGTTATCAAAACAGCATGGTATTGGAATAAAGACGGGGCCTCAGATCAGAGGAATAGGCTTGAATATTCAGAGACTGTTCCCCAGACATGCAATCACCTAATTATTGATAAAGGAGCAAGAAATCCTAAATGGTGCAAAGAAAGCCTCTTCAACAAGTGGTGTTGGCACAACTGGCTAGCCACTTGCAAAAAATTGAACTGAGACCACCAGCTAACATCGTGTACAAAAGTTAAATCCAAATGGATGAAAGACCTCAATATTAGAACCGAAAACATAAGATATATAGAACAGCACATAGGCAAAACACTCCAGGACTTTGAGACTACAGACATCTTCAAGGAGGAAACTGCACTTTCCAAGCAAGTGAAAGCAGAGATTAACAGATGGGAATATATTAAACTAAAAAGCTTCTGCACCTCAAAAGAAATAGCGCTCAGGATACACGAGCCACCCACTGAGTGGGAGAAACTATTCTCCCAATACCCATCAGATAAGGGGCTAATCTCCAAAATATACAAGGCACTGACAGAACTTTACAAGAAAAAAACATCTAATCCCATCAAAAATTGGGGAGAAGAAATGGACAGACACTTTGACAAAAAAAGAAATACAAATGGCCAAAAGATACATGAAAGAATGCTCCACATCACTAATCATCAAGGAGATGCAAATCAAAACCACTATGAGGTACCACCTCAACCCCAGAGATTGGCACACATCACAAAGAATGAGAACAAGCAGTGTTGGCGGGAATGTAGAGAGAAAGGAACTCTTATACACTGCTGGTGTGAGTGCAGTCTAGTTCAACCTTTATGGAAAGCAATATGGAGATTCCTCCAAAAACTGGAAATCGAGCTCCCATATGACCGAGCTATACCACTCCTAGGAATATACCCTACGAACACAAAAATAGAATACAAAGATCCCTTCTTTACACCTATATTCATTGCAGCACTATTTACCATATCAAGACTCTGGAAACAGCCAAGATACCCTTCAACAATGAATGACTAAAGAAATGGTGGTACATATACACAATGGAATATTATGCAGCTGTCAGGAGAGATGAAGTCATGAAATTTTCCTATACATGGATGTACATGGAATCTATTATGCTGAGTGAAGTAAGTCAGAGAGAGAGAGAGAGAGAGAGAAAGACGCAGAATGGCCTCACTCATCTATGGGTTTTAAGAAAAATGAAAGGCATTCTTGCAATAATAACTTTCAGACACGAAAGAGAAAGAGCTGGAAGTTACAGCTCACCTCGTGAAGCTCACCACAAATAGGGATGAGTTTAGTTAGAGAAATACCTACGTTTTGAACTATCCAAATTATGAGAATGTATGAGGGAAATAGAAAGCTGTCTAGAGTAGAGGCTGGGGTTGGGTGGGGAGTAGGGAGATTTTGGGACATTGGTGATGGGAATGTTGCACTGGTGATGGGTGGTGTTCTTAACATGACTGAAACCCAAGCACAATCATGTATGTAAGAAAGTTTTTAAATAAAGAAAAAATAAAATTTTAATTTTTTTTATTTTTTAGGGCTTGAAGACTAACATTTTAAAAACAAAATACATTTATGTATATTGGCGCAGTAACTGAGAAAATATTAGATATAAATCAATCATATTTTGAAAATAATACATTGTAATTACATGGCAGTTATCTAGAAAAATACACACACAACAATAACAATTAATTTGTTCTTAAGAATTTTAGTTAGTGGTACATTTTACTCTGGAGTTACTTTTACATAGATTATAGTGAATTTTTCTATTGCTTAATGTTTTAGGGCTTTTTCCCTATTTCTCTGGAAAATGTCCCATTCTTAAAATTAGTACATTCTCTAAATAAAATAATTTTGCATCAAAAAATGTCAACTGACTACCTTACTCTTTCTTAAGGCTTTTGAGAAAATTTTCAAAAATGTCAGTTTTGTAGTAAAATAATAATTGTTTTAGAAATAAAGTTATGGGGGCCAGGAAGGTGTGCTAGAGGTAAGGAGTCTGCCTTGCAAGTGCTAGCGTAGAATGGACCACGGTTGATCCCCAGGCATCCCATATGGTCCCCAAAGCCGGGAGCAATATCTGAGCGCATAGTCAGGAATAACCCCTGACCATCAAAAGGGTGTGGCCAAAAAGCAAAGAAAAAAAAAATAAAATTATGGTTGCTGAAGTGGTGGCGCAAGCATTAAGGCGTCTGCTTTGTGGATGCTAGCCGAGAACAGACAGTGATTCCATCTCCCAGCATCTGTGGCCAAAAACAAAAACAAAAACAAAAAAGAAAAAAAAGGAAATAAAATTATGGGGGCCAGAGCGATGGCACAGCAGTAGGGCATTTGCCTTGCCTGCGACTGACTGACCCAGAAAGGACTGTGGTTCAACTTCATTCATCCCATATGATCTCCCAAGCCAGGAGCTATTTATGAGCACATAGCCAGGAGTAATCCCAGAGTGTCACAGGATGTGGCCAAAAATAAATAAATAAATAAATAAACAAGTAAATAAATTAATGTAATCAATTTTTAAAAAAATTGGAAAATGCCAGTACTCCTTAAGTCACATGCAATATCTGTAGTAGGTAAAATAAAACAGAAAGTTGGAGATATTTATTCTGTATTAAAGAAAACTAGATACATAAAATCATGAGTATTATTTATAATAAATATATGTATATATGTTTACCATAAAATGATAATATTAGAATAAGAAGCTAGATCAGGTGTTGTATTTATATATTACTAATGGAGACCTTTATATATATGTAACTGTATATCAATTCAAAATTAGATAAGATATATAAAAATTCACAAAAATATAAATAGTAGTTAAATATAGAAATAACTTAACTCACTTGAAATAAGTCAAATTCAATGGAAATACTTAGCTATTTTTACTTTTTATATTGAAAGAAGTTTAAAATACATTTAAATACTTTTTAATGTAAACATACTATCATATAAACATGGAACAAACTAAACTTTTATATTAGCATAGGGAAATTTTCTCAGTTTTTAAGGATATATAGTGCTTACCCCTTCAACGGATGAATAAAGACCAAGAATTCTACACTTTCTACTTCCCTCATTCATTCACATTGTTATGATAGTTTTCAGTGTAGTCATCTCTCCAACTGCACTCATCACTCTATGTGATGAAAAGGACAGTGAGAAAAATAGAATACACCTCTTAAAGACAGGAAGGGGTGGTGGAGAAGGAAAATGGGGATAATGGTGGTGGGAACGTTGCACTGGCAAAGGGGGTGTACATTTTATGATTGAAACTCAACTATAAGCAGGTTTGTAACCATGTGTTTAAATAAAATGCTATTATTAAAAAATAAAAAGAAGAGAAAAGAGTACAGCAACAAGAAAATTTATAAAAATTATTGTATCATGCAGTGAGTTCAATAAGTCATTGTCAGAAAATGTAGTGATATCTTGTTGCTAGCTGATCTTTCTGTTACTTTTGTTTCTGAACATTAGGTAACTTCAAATATACTTTGGCATCAAAATCAAAAAATAAAAAATGGAATGTATTGCCAATAAAATACAAGATGGCATAAAAGAGAAAAACACAAACAGAAATGTCACGACAAAAAAAATTAGCAGGTGAAATTAAAAAGAACTCATGTGCTTGCATCGTCAGCACATACACTAAAATTGGAATGATACAGAGAAGATTAGCATGGCTCCAAGGCAAGGACAACATGCAAATTTGTAAAGTGTTCCTTATTAAAAAAAAAAAAAAACTCACTCAAAAGATTCCCCTGCAGATAACCTAATTGATGAGTTCAAAGTTGAAGAGAGCAGAAAATAAGATGGAAAATTAAATAAAAATAAATGAACAGGAAAAACAGAGAACTTTGTAAAATTTTAAGAGATTTGAGAACATTTGATTTCAAGAATTACTTTAGTCATTTATGGAGGTTTATGATTCCAAATGAATTTTAGAGCTGTTTGTTCTATTTAAAAAATAAATAAAACTAATTGGAGTCCATATAGGAACTGCAGTGAACATATATAATGGCTTGTTTTATATTGTCATTTTAATGATCTTAATTCTTTTAATTCATGATCAGGGGATATATTTACAGATCTTTGTTTTCTCTTTTCTTTTCTTTTTACTTTCTTTTTTATGGAGGGGATACACACCTGGTGAAGCTCAGGGATTACTCCTGGCTATGAGCTCAGAAACTGATCTTGGGTTGGGGGATCATATGGGACTCCGAGTGATCGAACCGTTGTCCTTTCTCGGTCAGCCAAGTACAGGGTAAATGCCCTATCACTGCAATATAACTTTGGCCCTAATTTAGTTCTTAAATGAGTATATTTTAGTTTTTTTTATATGTCAGAGCTGCAATACAGTAATGAATTTGAAATGAATTTGACTGAACCAGGTTTTATTCTGCCACTGTATGTACCAGAGTCCTTGCCAGGAGTGATCTTGGAGTATAGAGCCAAGACAAAACAACATGTAACCACAAAGTCTTTTTCCCTATTAACAATAAAAAAATAGTTAAATATTTTGACATATACTTACAATGAAATATAAGAGTTATTTTAAATAAGTTAGAAAACTACTATTATCAAATTGGAGGTAGGGATGGGTCAAATGTTATAAGATATTATAAAGAAAATTTAAATGCAAAAGAATACATTATAAAATAAACACAATTTAGAAAATAAAGTATGATAAAAATCCTATACAATTTTATTAAATTTGAATAGATTTTTGACTGTGTTTGTTCCTTCATTGTGCACATGACTAAAAGAATGCCAAATATGGGCCGGACACAAGATGTAGGGCATTTGTGCTACAAGTGACTGACCTAGGACAGACCATGGTTCGACCCCCCAGAGTCCCATATGGTCCCCCAAGCCAATAGCAATTTCTGAGAGCATAGACAGGAGTAACCCCTGAGCATCACTGGGTGTACCCTCATAAAAAAGAAAAAAAAATGCCAAATAACTATTAAGCTCCTTGTCTGTTATATAAGTAGGATTTTATTATTTTATTTAAAATTGATGTTACTGCATGAGAAAATGTTTCATTCACTCTGATCATCTACTAAAATTTTCCACAGACATAATTGATTCTCATGATTTGTTTTGATAGGATAGCTATTGAATACAGGAACTACTTAAATGGTTTTTGTTAACTTTGTGAGAGAGACATCTGAAAATACGAGCTGAAATTGAGTGTGATGATTTATGCTGGGGATAATATTCAATTTTTGAATGTATGCTTTGAATTACCCAACCGACCGTATATGCTTGAATAACCCTAGTTTCGAATGCACACATGTTAGTTTAAAATATAAAAGAAAGGCATTTTGAGAAATAAGTATGCATTTCTTATTCTTTTTCCTCTATAGAAGCTTATGTTGTCTCCCTCCTCACATTTCTCTAAGTAAATTTATTTAAAACAGTTTTGCTTCACCAATTTAAAAATATTAACTAATAAAATTTTCTCATAAATATTTATTTATAAAAGCATCAGGAGAATTAATTATCTTCAATATTGTGTTTTGTGCTGAGTGTGAATTAAAGTATTTTAGTACTGCCTCCAAAGATTTTAAATTTTACGTAAGAAGAAATTACTATGGCCTATGTATATTTTAGAAAAATATATTCAGGGGCTGGAGAGAAAGCACAGTGGTAGGATATTTGCCTTGCATGGGAGCGACCTTGAAAGGACTTCGGTTAATTCCTAGTATCCAATATAGTTCCCTGAGCTTGCCATAAGTGTTTTCTGAGGACAGAGCCAGGAGTAATCCCTGAGCACTACCGGTGTGTAGAAAAAAAAGAAAAAAAAGGAAAGGAAAGAAAAGAAAGAAAGAAAGAAAGAAAGAAAGAAAGAAAGAAAGAAAGAAAGAAAGAAAGAAAGAAAAGTAACAAAAATAGAAAGAAAGAAAGAAAGAAAGAAAGAAAGAAAAAAAGAAAGAAAGAAAGAAAGAAAGAAAAAGAAAGAAAGAAAGTAAGAGGAAAGAAAGTAAGAAAGAAAGAAAGAAAGAAAGAAAGAAAGAAAGAAAGAAAGAAAGAAAGAAGGAAAGAAGGAAAGAAGGAAAGAAGGAAAGAAAGAAAGAAGGAAGGAAGGAAGGAAGGAAAGGAAAGGAAAGAGAAGAAAGAAAAAGAAAGAAAAGAAAGAAAGAAAGAAAGAAAGAGGAAAGAAGGACAGAAAAGAAAGAGAAAGAAAAAGACAGAAAGAAAAAAGAAAGAAAGAAAGAAAGAAAAAGAAAGAAAGAAAGAAAGAAGGAAGGAAGGAAGGAAGGAAGGAAGGAAGGAAGGAAGAAGGAAGAATGAAAGAAAAAGAAAGAAAGAAAGAGAAAGAAAGAAAGAAAGAAAGAAAGAAAGAAAGAAAGAAAAGAAAGAAAGAAAGAAAGAAAGAAAGAAAGAAAGAAAGAAGAAAGAAGGAAGGAAGAAAGAAGGAAGAAAGAAAGAAAAAGAAAGAAAAGAAAGAAAGAAAGAAAGAGAAAGAAAGAAAGAAAGAAAGAAAGAAAAAGAAAGAAAGAAAGAAAGAAAGAAAGAAAAAGAAAGAAAGAAAGAAAGAAAGAAAAAGAAAGAAAGAAAGAAAGAAAGAAAGAAAGAAAGAAAGAAAGAAAGAAAGAAAGAAAGAAAGAAAGAAAGAAAGAAAGAAAGAAAGAAAGAAAGAAAGAAAGAAAAAGGTTTAACTAGCAATGTGATTTGTACTACATAAGAAAATAAAATAAAAAGTACCAAGATTTGGGGCTGGAGCGGTGGCACAGGGGTAGGGCATTTTCATTGCACACAGCTGACCTAAGAAGAACTAGACCTCAGTTCGATTCCCTGCCCCAGGTGTTCCATATGCTCCCCCAAGCCAGGTGCATATTTTGAGCTCAGAGCCAAGAATAACCTCTGAGCATCACTTGGTTTTGGCCCAAAATAAAACAAAACAAAAAAGTACTAAGATTCAAATGACTTATACTGCACATTTATTAACATATTCATATGGGAAGACCTCTTTCTGAAGTGTGTAAAAATAAAATTTTTGTTTATGAAATTCAGTATATCTGATCACATGCTTAGCATGTGCGAACCACTAAGTTTGATACCTGATACTCTATTGTTTCTCCTAAGACTGATAAGTGTAGCTCTATTTAATTCTGAGCACTGCCAGGATGGCCCCTGGCATTGTTGGGCTCTAAATACTAGTCAGTTATAGATAGCACTGTACTGTCAGGCCCCCAAACAAAGTTAAGCATTATCAGAAATGTCCTCCAGAACCTTCCAAGTATCTCTAAGTGTAATTTGAAGGAAGAGGAAAATAGAGAAAAATAAATTAAGAAAAAAATCAAAGAAAGAAATTAATAAATGGAAATAATAGTAACAAATGAAAGAAAACCAGGTTCTTTAAAAAGCTATCTAATTAAAAAAAATACTTCCAGTAATATTACTTAAAGTTTACATGAAAAAAGATCTGGATTGGGTCTAAAGAGATAGCACAGCAGCAGGGAATTTGCAGCAGATCCAGGACAGATGGTGGTTCGAATCCTAGAATCCCATATGGTCCCCCAAGCCTACAGGAGAGATTTCTGAGTGTAGAGTCAAGAGTAACCCCTGAGCACCACTGTGTATGACAAAAAAACAAAATAAACAAACAAAAAATATGGATAGTAAAAGTAAGAATGCTTGTCTTGCAAGCAGCCAATCTCCTTTTTCCCCCCAAGATCTTTCTTGACAGATTTTATTGATAATAACAGGAAAGAAAATAGACCTAATCTTAATGTTCATTTGATCCTAGGATAACATAAGTCTCCCAAACACTTCCAGAAATAGTCCCGGTGCAGTCAGGAAAAAATCCCCAGGGTACTACTGGATGTGACCAAACAAACACAAACATCGACATTTTCAACAAAATAGTGTACAACTCTATGATCTAGAAATGACACAAAATTGCAGATACACAATAAATACAAAAAAATCACAATAGCAAGTATTAAACTACATGCAATGCCTGTATGAAGCCCTAGTTTTGTCATTCTACACTGAAAGAAAATCACAATAGGAATACATTAAAAACTGATACAAAGGGCCCGGAGAGATAGCACAGCGGCGTTTGCCTTGCTAGCAGCCGATCCAGAACCAAAGGTGGTTGGTTTGAATCCCGGTGTCCCATATGGTCCCCCGTGCCTGCCAGGAGCTATTTCTGAGCAGACAGCCAGGAGTAACCCCTGAGCACTGCCGGGTGTGGCCCAAAATCCAAAAAAAAAAAAAAAAAAAAAAAAAAAAAAAAAACTGATACAAAACATAAATAAATGCTAGAAAATTCATACACATACCATAGGGCATTGCAAATATAATATGTAACAGAATAAAGTTACTTAAAGTTTAAATTAATAGTTAAAATGTACCTTGTTCTACAATCAACTTTGATATTTAAACACATTTAAAAAAGTAAAAATGGTTGTTGAGTTTCAACAAGTGGACAAGAAGAAAATCAATTCAACATTATACAATTTGTAATGAGAATTAATGAAGGTTACCCAATTAATTTTACAAGGCTACTGTGTCATGAGTATATAAATTAAATAAGGAAATTAAAAAAATTAATAGTGCCATAACCACTTAGAAGCATAAAATCATGAATGAAATATAATCTGAGCTGGAGAGATATTTTGTTGAAATGAACCTTGCATGTTGGAATCCCAAATTTAACTACTAACACTGACTAATCCCGTTTTCTGGAATTAACACCTAAGTGAAGATTCAGGAGTAGTTTCTGAGTACTGCTTGATAACATTAATAAATTTTATAATAACTTATAAAGATTGTTCCAGATAGTTCTCAGCAGGCTTGGAACTAACTTGGTTAATTTAAGTTCATATTTTCAAGGTCTAACCATGTTGTTAGAAATGTCAATATTCTCAGATAATTTGATTGAGAATTACTTAGGGCTGTCTGTCTTGGTATTCTGAGAGGTTTACAGGAACCTAAATGGATGATCTCTGCAATTCTCAGGGACCTTATAATATATGAAACAAATTACAAGGCATGAGTTTTAAACCCCATATTATCTGGTCCAAAATATATTGTTAAATTAAGTTTATCAGTAATGACAAAATAATAAAATAACTAAAAATTGCTTTCGCTTAAATGATCTATTCTGTATAAGTTTTGTGTTTTATATTTTATAGCATATAATATGTCATAATATATGAATGCTGTTTCTACCATTGAATAAAAAAGTTTCATGTTCAAGATATAAAAGAGAAAATATGGATTTTCTAGAAAAACTTGAAGCTAACAGGAATATTTCTAAAATTAAATATTTTAATGTTATTACTTCATTTAAACACCACATTTTACATTATTGCTCATATTTGTTTCTACTATTTAATAGAAGTATCATAATTTACCATAGAAATTATCATAACGTTACCATCAAGTTCATTTCTCAAAAATGTATTATAATTTGTACATTTGATATTTTGTTCCAATATACCCACCCATTTTCTTCTTTCTATTAAATTAATCCCTTGCTTATTATTGAAATGTTCATTTTATTTTAGTTGTTTGTAATTTTACTTATATTGTAAATATGAGTAAAAAATTTTTCTTTGATTCTCCTTTTGGAAAATTTCACATTGTATCTTCATGGTCTAACCATAATGCTGGAAACAGCAGGATTTTATCTTTAATATATTTATAAGTTTACATCTATATCTATCTATGTTTATTTTTTCTACAGACCTAAAAATAATTACATTATATATAATTGGAATATGATACATTTGATGTATCTGTCACCTTCTTTATCAATGTTTTTGATAGGTACTTGGTAAAACTGTGTTTGAATTATTTCAGCATTTATAAATTTTTGAGATTTTTTTAATAAGTTTAACACATAGGTTTATCTTTGAGAATATTCTATGTGAAATTGAAAAATGTTTTTTTGATATTTTGGTGGAATTTTCCTAAATATTTATATAGTGTAGTTTTTCTCGTCAAACACTTAGGCCCTATTTCCATGGGAAGGTTTCATTCTTTATGATATATTCATTGCTGCAAATTGGGTATAAAAATTCCCACTTTTATCATCTGTCAGTGTATGACTTTAAGTTTGTCATTATTTTATTTATAAACCTCGGCGATGCTAAATTGATAGCATATATGAATAATCATATATTTGTATCATATACTTCTATATGTTATCATTTTTGTTGTAAACTAACTTTAATTTGTTTTTTATCTTTGCATTGATTTTGGTTCCTCTATTTTCATCGTTTTACTCTAACAATATATACCATTATTCATACTTTGCATAATATTTCTTCTTTATTTCATTCTCTTTCTTTCCTTCCTTCCTCCCTCCCTTCCTCCCTCCCTTCCTCCCTTCCTTCCTCCCTCCCTCCCTACTTTTCTTCCCTTCCTTCCTTCCTTCCTTCCTTCCTTCCTTCCTTCCTTCCTTCCTTCCTTCCTTCCTTCCTTCCTTCCTTCCTTCCTTCCTTCCTTCCTTCTTCCTTTCTTTCTTTCTTTCTTTCTTTCTTTATTCTTTCTTTCTTTCTTTCTTTCTTTCTTCTTCTTTCCTTTCTTCTTTCTTTCTTTCTTTCTTCTCTTTCTTTCTTTCTTCTTTTCTTTCTTTCTTTCTTTCTTTCTTTCTTTCTATCTTTTTCTTTCTTCCTTTCTTCTTCTTTCTTCTTTTTCTTTCTTTCTTTCTTTCTTTCTTTCTTTTTCTTTTCTTTCTTTCTTTCTTCTTTCTTTTCTTTCTTTCTTTCTTTCTTTCTTTCTTTCTTTCTTTCTTTCTTTCTTTCTTTCTTCTTTCTTTCTTTCTTTCTTTCTTTCTTTCTTTCTTTCTTTCTTTCTTTCTTTCTTTCTTTCTTCATTCTTTCTTTCTTTCTTTCTTTCTTTCTTTCTTTCTTTCTTTCTTCTTTCTTTCTTTCTTTCTTTCTTTCTTTTTCTTTCTTTCTTGTTTTTGGCCCCACATTGTGGTGCTCAGTGGTTATTCCTAGCTTTAATATTCACTCATAGGTTTTTCTTTCTGGTGCTTTGGGGACCGTCTGACATGCTGGGATCTAACACAGATCAGCCACTAGCAAGAAAAATACCATAGACACTGTACTATATCTCTCTTAGACTTTGCATTTTCACTTGCAGGGCCACTTTTACTTACAAGGACATTTGAAGGGCAGTATAGTCTTCTTTTTTTTTTCTAAAAGTAATTTTGACATGTTAGTGCTTGCTGCTGTATATTATTTAGTATTCTATTCTTTCTTTTTATACTCTTTCTAACTTTGTGAACTTTTTTTTGTTCTAGTATTTCTTGTAGGGAAGGAAATCAGAAATAACCTTAAAAGAAACATAAACTCAAATTGGGTGAAAATATATATAAGAAAACATGATTATTTTTAATTGGCAACGAACTGCAGATTCCAAATAGAGAGCTGACATAGGATAGTGTATTTATGGATAGTATTAAAATAGTCAATATGTGATTTAAATATGTTAATCAGATATTTAATCCAATGGTAATTGCTGAATTAAAATGCAATTGTCAGGATTATGACTCAGGATAGTAGTATATATTCCTAACACTTGCGAAGCTTTGAGTTGTCTTTAGCAACACAAGACCTTTATTTAGATGTTCTTTCAGCCTTGCCCTTGTAACTCTCTCTCACATTCCCAGCACCACCAACCCCCAGGCTGCAGTTTTGGAACTGAGCACTGACACATCAAGCACCTAACTCATAACTCAGTATTTATGGAGTGGCTCCTTGCACCCCAAGTTCCACTGGAGGTGGTCTTATAAAATAGTCAAATGGAAAAAAATTCTTGAAATTTTATACATAAAATTTAAATATTGATTAAATAAGTTATCGATAATTTTTAAATATAGCTCTTAGAAGTCACATAACCTCCCTGAGAAAACAATTGATGTTATTAAAATTGAAAATGAATATTTCTAAGACAAATATTACTTTTCTTTCATAATTCTTTTGTTTCTTTTTTGACCACACTGGCAGTGCTTGGCTCTGTACACAGGGATCACTACTGATGGGATAAAGCCTGGGAAAGCTCTGTGCAAAGAAAATGCTGTGCTATTGCTCTGAACTCTTTCCTAATATATATGTATTATCCTAAAATGTATCCACAATATAGATGTATTATTCTCATTAGTTGAAAAATGCATATTTTAAAATATGATTTAAATGTGTGCTGTATTTGCTGTGCCTGTGTGACTGGGAATGAGGACACAAATGAAAAAGCATTCATGGTTGGGAATGATATAATACAGCAGTTCAGACATTAGCCTTACACATGACAACCAAGGTTTAATCCCCAGAACCAATTATTAGGGTTCTCTTGAGCCCCACCACGAGGAACCCAAAAGCACAGAACTAGGAGTAATTCCTCAGTACATTCAGTGTGGTCCCCAAGTCAAACCAAAGGAAACAACAGCAACTATAAAAGTAGATGAATGTAATGTAAATGTTTAAAATAAACTTTAAATATATATTTAATCATTCGTAGCTATTTATGACAGTTTTGCTCCAAGAAAATGAAGGTCATGCTTTCAGAAAACCAAACAACATAAATGTTATTTTCAAAACTGAATTTCTAATTTATATAGAAAAAAAGGATGCATTTATTTCAATTCACTGTGGAATTACTAATTTATTTATTAAAATAATTGATCTAACATTATTTTCCATGTCAGTTTTAAAATGTATACATACTACCTTTTCAGTCTAATGTAATTAATGAAATCATTCCTTAAGACTAAAGAGCAGGGGCCAGAGAGATAGCATGGAGGCAAGGCATTTGCCTTGCAAGCAGAAGGATGGTGGTTCAAATCCCAGCATCCCATATGGTCCCCCGAGCCTGCCAGGAGGGATTTCTGAATGCAGTGTAGAGCCGGGTGTGACCCAAAAACCAAAAACCAAAAAAAAAAAAAAAAAAAGAGACTAAAGAACAATTTTTTTGAATGAAAAATAAAATCCCTTAATATTAAGATATTTTATCTTTGGGTTTATTTAAATAGTTTTAGTTAAAATTCATGAGATATTAATAAAATTAATACTATTCTTTTATTGAATTATTTAAATATATTTATTCAATTATCATTTTACCTGAATAGTTTGGATATATTAATAAAGCACTTTTTGTAGATTATTTGCTACTATTTATTATGTGTTACATGTTAGACCTTTAGTTCAACTTGAAAAGTCTATAAGATTCACAATATATAGGTATGATATTTCCTATATGATTTTATAAGCTATATTTGAATAAAATAAGTTAATCAAAACAACTTCATGGAGTATTAAATTACTTAGTTTTAGGAAGATTATGGCATTATTTGGTGTGGGTACATAGAGATCGATCCAATCTTGACTGTAGTGAAAAACGCATTAAGAAAGAGAAAAACTAGTGAGAAGAGTTAAGGAATATAAGAAAGGAACAAAATATAAACTCATCAAAATTGATGTGTCATTTAGATTAAGTAAGATGAGAGAAAGAGCAAAAAGTCAAGGAAGACTCTCAGATTTCTATTTGAATGCTTCTTTTATTGAAAGGATATGCAAATAGGAACAAGATGATATTCAAGTATAAATATTAAGAATATCTAGTTTCATGATTTTTTTGCTTAATATGCATCTAGTTTCACAAATATCTAGTTTACCATTTTAAACTTGATATTCAAAGAAAGTATTCAAGATAAAGGAGTAAATCTAATAAGTTCTGAACATAGAAATTTGGGTGCGACTGAGTTTACCATGGTCATATTATTTATAAATAACTGATACAGGTTTAAAATGAGATTTAAAAATAGTCCTTAAGGGCTGGATCTATAAAATTTAACATGTAGGATGTTTTCCTTGTACAAGGCTTATCCAGATTTTATCCCCAATCTTCATCAGGATTATGATACCTGAACACAGCACCAGCATTGATAGTATCTTCAAGGGAAAATAGTCATCAATTTTTAAACTATTCATGAGAATGCAAACATTTTAGCGATGTTAAGGGACTTTAAATGTAGGTAAATGCATGCTGCTTTGATTTGATGCTACAAATAGTTATTGAAAGGCCAGAGCGGTAGTACAGTGGTAGGGCATTTGCCATGCATGTGACTGACCCAAAACAGATGAAGGTTCGAGCCCTGGCATCCCATATGGTCCCCATGTGCCAGGGGCAATTTCTGAGCTCAGAGCCAGGTTTAACTCTTAAGCGCCATTGGATGTGCACCCCCCCCCCAAGAAAAAAAAAACTATTAAAAACACATTGAGATTTTGTATTTAAATATATCACAGAAACTGGGCCCGGAGAGATAGCACAGCTGCGTTTGCCTTGCAAGCAGCCGATCCAGGACCAAAGGTGGTTGGTTCGAATCCCGGTGTCCCATATGGTCCCCCCTGCCTGCCAGGAGCTATTTTTGAGCAGACAGCCAGGAGTAACCCCTGAGCACTGCCGGGTGTGGCCAAAAAACAAACAAACAAAAAAATATTACAAAAACTGTATACAGTATTCATGTAATAATTAATATACATTTCACTTGCTTGAATGCTAATATAATGCATAATTTCCACTTTTTATCTATGGCACAGTGATATTAATACTACCAAATTTTAACTTATAACACTTCTCTGCTCTTTTGCCTTCTAGTAATTCCTCATTTTCCCTAATCTGTTAAGATTCTATAAGGTAGTTTTGTTTAAAATGTTGAGGACAGGGCCAGACTGGTAGCACAGCAGTAAGACTTTTGCCTTGCATGTGGCTGACCCATACCAATGCATGTTCAATCCCCAACATCCCATATGGTTCCCTGAGCCAGCCAGAAGCAACTTCTGAGCCCAGAGACAGGAGTAGCCCTGATCCAAGCTGGGTATGACCCCCCAAAACAACCAACAATCAAACAAAATTAAATTAAATTAAATGTTCAGGACACTACTGCTAATTCTAAAATTTACTGTTTTTCCCCTACATATTTTTATAGGTTATAAGAGTCTGCAGATAATTTTATTACAAATATTTTTAATCTTTAACAGCTCCATTGTTGCTGAAGAATTGATGGTGTTCAGGGCATATTACTGGCCCTGTGCTCAGAAATCATACCAGTCAGCCTTAAAGATCCCTATGGATTGAAACATCGTAGGCCACTTGCAAAGCAAAATTCCACCCCGTGTACTATTACTAATCCAGTCTTAAAGCAACTATTTTACTGATTAAATTACAATATCTCATCCCCTTGAGCAGCTCTTTCATTGTGTGACTTTTAATTACTTCTGATTGCACAATAAAATATTTTGTTTCCCATTTTTATAGCATTCACATTTATACCTAAATTAGGGTAGCACGGAAATTTTAGCAATCATTTATGAGATAAATGCCATGAACCCAAAAACCATAACTTCTTTATCTGTGTACTGACCCACAACCTCATTTTACCTGTCTCGTTTCCCATGTGCTTAGGAAACAATATCAGTATAAGGGACATGTTCAAAATATGTTTTCAAAATAAATTTTAAAAATCTCGGAGTAATCAATATCACTGATTTCCAAGTGACTTTTATGTTTTCACTGTGAAATATCATCGCTGAAGTTGTTATTGAGTTTCTTTCTTCACTCCTTACCCTTATATTCAGCTGCATGAATAATTTTCCAATAGCCCCAATGCTTTTCTTTCTACAGGTTTAATGAAACCAGCAAAGCTAAAGCATTCTGAGTGCTCAGCAGTGATGGCATCAGTAAGCAATTAATCTCTAACAGTTCAGCTACCATGTATGAATCTCACAGCTCAATTCAGCACCCCACATGACTCGATGTCCTAAATCTCTCCTGAAGTAGAAATTCTATAAGCTAGAAATAGAACATAGGAAAATAGTATGAAATAAATGATGCAAATAAAACCCTTTTAAAAATATGTGAAAGTCTATTCTTTATGAAGCAAAACAAATCTACCTTTGGAAAAGATTTTGATCGGTTCGTTTTTAGCTTGTCTCATTCAAACACTCAGAAAATAGGCTTACTAGTATTTGTGCCTTATAGAAGAACATTGTAAAGCTTAATTAAAGCTTGTGAAACATGGGGGGGGGATCTTTTTGTAATTTCCTTGCCACTCACCTTTGTCATTTAACTTTCCTCGAGGGATCATGCCTTCTATCAGTTTTAATGCAGAAGAGAACCACAGAGCCAACACGTGATATAATTGTGAAAAAGAGTTTTATGCAGCCATAAATAAGAAGCAGCATAAGGCAATGCTTGGCAACATAAAATTTCTGAGCATAGAAATGCTGCAAAAATATAATGCGACTTTGTCATTATGTCAGCCTCTACGCTTACCCACCTACAGTCTATTCTCAAAAGAACAGTGTTGGTGTGTTCCTTCATGCCCTCTAATATAAAACAAAGGAAAATAAAATAATTAAATGTGTGAGGTGATGTGTTAATTAACTCTGGGGAAGTAATATACCTATGAAATATGTACTCAATATATCTATAATGTTATGTAATTTAAAATACCTATTTTTCTAATAATATCTCAATCATGCTGAAAATATTAGAATGATGTTATTCTGCTTTTAAACAAAATAGATTTCCACCCAGCTGAGAGTTAATGTCAAACACCTAATGTCACCTACAGGGCTGTGTACTTTAGTCTTATATTAGTTTTTTAGTACTTGTGCACCTGCAGAACTATTTTTATCCTATCTTACTCATACCCCTCTTAGGCATGAACCCATGACCTGGGTTTTGTGCTGGCCTTTTCTTTGTTTTGTTTTGGCTTTTGGGCTACATCCAGCAGGGTTCTGGGGTCATTTCTGTCTCTGAGCTCAGAAGTTACACCTGGCAGATTTGAGGGACCATATGAGATGCCTGGATTGGGCACATGCTAGGCAATATCACACTCACTATAGTAACACTCTGGTCCTTGCAAGGTCCCTTTTTTTTTTTTTTTTTTTTGGGGGGGGGGGTGGTCACACCCGGCAGTGCTCAGGGTTTACTCCTGACTCAATGCTCAGAAATCGATCCAGGCAGGCTCAGGGGACCATATGGAATGCGGGATTCTAACCACTGTCCTTCTGCATACAAGGCAAATGCCTTACCTTCATGATATCTCACTGGCCCTTGCAGGTCCTTTCTTAAACTCAACTACTCTTTAATCAGGTAACTTCATGGTTCACTTCTTTTTACCTTTCTTTTAGATTCATAAACAAATGTCACCCTAAGTGAACTCTGGTTTATGTATTTTATCAACAAATGTCTAATGACTTGTATACGACTATCGCAAATACCTATGTATACCTGTATATTGTAAATATATTGTATATGACCTATAAACTTCCTGTATAATACTCCCATATTTCATAATTATTTTTTCCTGTTATTATCACTTGAAAACTAGACCTTATCAGAGGTCTTAAACTCAATTTACCTGGGGCCGCAGGAGGCAAAGTCGGGGTGATTGCTGAGTGCAAATCAGTAGTAAGCCTTGAACATTGGGGGGTGTGACCCAAACAACTAAAACAAAACAAAACAAAAAAAGATTCCTCTAGGGGAGGGCCACAAAATGTTGTATGGAGGGCCGTTTGCTGCCCACGGGCCACGAGTTAGAGACCCCTGCTAGATATTAAATGACAACTATTTGTTTCTTCCTTCTAGGTTTCATACTAGTTCCATGAGTATGGGGTGTTCAGTTGTTTTATTTAGTGATTTATTCCCCGTACCTAGAAAGCTAAATATCACAAAACTGGTTCCCTGAAGTAAATATTCATGGATTGAATAAATGAGGTGGAAAATTTGAAATCTCAAGAGGAAATAAGGGAGCATGAGAGAGTCTATCAGGGATTTTAAATATGAGGGTTAATGCCCAGGAGAATTTATAGATAGACTTTTCATTCGTATGCATTTTTGTTGCTATAGTAAATATAATGGCCATAGGGAATTTACTACAAAATTATTTGAGAGATTATCACAGAAGTATAAAAATTATATCTGTGAGTCTTATCTCATTTGTCGGTATCCATATAACTAATATAAGTTGAAGTTTTAACAAATTCTTTAGATGTAGGAATTTATCAATTATGTTACTTGCAATAAACAGCACATCTCATAAATTATAGAAAGGAAACTAATACATTTTGCTTTATTATCTATTTAAGATAATTTAAAATGTATGTGTACTGTTTCTTATCTATGATATTGAGTAAAAGCAATGTCTTTCTTAAACTCTATTAAATAACTTAATATATCATATATTCCAGACATATTTGCAGCTATCTTAAATGGAAAAAATTATCAGTACAGTAAGTTTATAATATTATATTGAATATCTTGTATTTCTATTAGTTCTCATATCAAACAGAATACAGAAACAAATACTAACATAAAATCTGAATTTGGATATTGTCTAAGACTATTTTGAAAAAAATAAAACAATTACTGTAATAAATATTTAATTTTATAAATAACTCTACATTGTATTTGTATTATACTGAGATATTTCTTCATCGCATCTCATGGAAATATTTTACTTTTTTGTTGCAGCACTTAATTTAAAATAAGTGTATACAATTAAATAATATATATAATTTTTTAATTTCCAAAGGGATTTGTTCATCTTATTATATTATAATATTCATATCTTCTGCACAGAAAAATATCAGGTAAAGTCGTCATTTGTTCAGTATAATTTCTTATGCTTGTTTTTCTGAGGAAAAATTTTGAGAAAGCATCTTTAGAAAGAGCCTTTGGTCCTATAAGTTTTTCTGAAAAAAAAAAAATCAAGAAGCACTAACTCTGAATTTTGGTATTAAGAGAAACAGGTAACTCAATGTCTATTTTCAGTTTCCAAAGCAACTGTTATTTATTAATTTTATTGCAGTGTTTATTAGAATTAAAATATTTAGTTTTTAAGTTCTAGTTCAGAAAATAGGAGCTTTTACAAATTACATCTCCCAGTTTGACGCAAGAATGACATTTAAAATATAATTTTAAATTCATGAGAATATTTTAAAGCCATTTCTTTTTCATATAATCAAATAAATCTAATATTAATGCTTACATTACCATTACTTTTATAATAATAAAAATTTTTCAGACTCCTTCAGTGAGCTTCACTGTAGTACAACAATCAGCTCATTATTATCCTCAAACATGTTTACCTTATATTTTAATATAGTGAATTTATGTGTTGAGGCAACATTGTTTTTAAAATGACCATGATATGAATGAGAACGAAACTAAAAAATAATTTATTTTAACTAACATATATTTTTTTCCGTATTTGCTTTACACCCAGAGACATTCAGGGGTTATTTCTGGCTACCTGCTCAGAAATCATTTCTGGCTTGGGGATGTCTGGGATCGAACCTAGGTCTATCCTGGGTCAGTGAGGCAAATGCCCTATCTCTGTGCCATATCTCTTGCCCCATAAATAACAGAATTGTTTGCACAATAAACTAACTAGATAATTAGAAATCTTTTGTATTATTCAGTAAAATATGTAATTAATCATCAATCAAGATTTTAAGTAGTTTACTCCTAGTTCCTTTACTACATAATTACTTTTAAAATATATTTTTGCGTATTTTATATCAGACTTAAATTTAAAATGATTTTTTCATTCAAATTCAACCAATATATATTCAAGATTAATATAACAGTTTTTTCAAATCTTCCATGTATTAGCTATGCATAGAATATCTTTTTGATCACAGACTCAGCCCAAATAACAAAATGAACATTCAAAGGCCAACACATAAATTCTATCTACACTAGACACAGGCCCAAATATCTGTCTTATATTATTTTACTCATTAGTATTATCCCAAAGATCTTTAGTTGATATATCTCTGGTTATTGATTTTTTACTATTTCATTTAGACCAGAAGGAAATAGGTAGCAATTCAATTTCCTATTATTCAATTTGGAAGTAAGAAATTAGTGTCACAGTGAAGATAAAAGAAAGCATGTACTCTATAAAAATGAAATATTGTATATTTGTGAAGGAAATTAAAGAAAAAGAGACTAAATATGTGAAAAAGATCAGAAAAAATTTATAAAGCTTTAAGTTAAAGGTAAAAATTTACTGTGAAATATGACAAGGAAGAAAGTAATAGAGATGGGAATGAATATAGAAAAGAAATTTTCTGAGCTTAACCTTCACTTTTTCTGTCAGAATGACTTCCTTCCCTTCCTCACAAGAGAGGGTTTTAGCAAAAGGAATAAGACATCCATTTTCCTTTGGCATCTTTGGAGATTGATTCTTCCTCTTCTCTGTTAAATTCTTAAATATAATGAAAAAACAAGCTGACAAGTTGAAGAATAGGTCAAAAATAGAATCTGACTATCTGACATATTTTTTTTAATGGCTCAGTAAAATTTCTCTTCCACTATCACTAACTCTAGTCAAATTCTAATGACAGTGAGTTGCTAAGCTTAACTGACATAAACTGTTCATTTGTGGACAGTTTTACTAAGAATTCCTATTTGGAACTTTCTTCTCTAACTTTATATATAAATAGACTTTTTTACAATGCTATGCAAAGGTCATTTTATAAGAAAAAAGATCATTTGTAAGTTAATATACTCTCTGATAAAAATAGTCTATTAATTATCAGAATGAAACTGATTTTGTTTCTCATAGAATATGTGGCAAGAGAGCAGAAAGATAAGGATACTTTATTTCTCTTTTTATTTTATTTTTTAAATTATAATCCTCTGACACAAAATTAAACTTTGTATGGAAAGTCTATTTAAAGGAGATATCCAAGAACAAAGATTAATTTTATAACTAAATATTTAGAATAATGTTTTTATGGAAGCCTATTTAAAGATCCAGTATTATTACATATTTAGAAAGTAAGTAGTTTAGGGCTTATTATTAATAAAAAATTGAAAATATGCCTAGTGTAATTAAATTGATTTTTGAACAGTCATACTACCAATTGATATAGGATACAGATCTAAAGCAATAATTTAAGTGTTGTTTTCTTCCAGATTCTAGCTGTGTATCTATTGATATGTCACAATTTCTTTACATAAATAGGAATCAAAATATAACATTTTAGGGATTTATTTATTAAATGAAAATAGATACAAATTACCATTATGCTCAGCACTTGTAAATTTTTCTTTTTTTTGTTTTATTAATTATTTTTATTTTGAATTATGAGAACAAAGATGCAAAGAAAGAGGACAAGGTAAAGTTAGAGTGGAAGGACAATCAGCCATAACGTAATTCTCAGAAGTCCCCTTGCTGATATCATTTTTTTTTTTGCTTTAGTTTTTTTTCTTTATCTTTATTTAAACACTGTGATTACAAACATGATTTTAGTTGTATGATTACAGTCATGTAAAGAGCACCCCCCTTCACCGGTGCAACATTCCCACCACCAATTTCCCAGATCTCCCTCCTCCCCACACCCCTACACCTGTACTCGAGACAGGCTTTCCACTTCCCTCATTCATTCACATTGTTATGATAGTTTTCAGTGTAGTCATCTTTTCAACTGCACTCATCACTCTATGTGATGAGCTGCATGTCCTGAGCTGCACCTACCAGCCCTTCTCTCTTGTCTCTGAGATACTGTTAAAAATGTCCTTCATTTTTCTTAAAGCCCATAGATGAGTGAAACCATTCTGCGTCTTTCTCTCTCCCTCTGACTTACTTCACTCAGCAGAATAGATTCCATGTACATCCATGTATAGGAAAATTTCATGACTTCATCTCTCCTGATGGCTGCATAGTATTCCATTGTGTATATGTACCACAGTTTCTTCAGCCACTCATCTGTTGAAAGGCATCTTGGTTGTTTCCAGAGTCTGGCTATTGTAAATAGCGCTGCAATGAATATAGGAGTAAGCACTTGTAAATTTTTCAATAAGTGTGTCTCCTTACTATTGAAAGAAAAACATGGTGTCATCTACACAGCAATGTTGTAAAATTTGTCAAAACTTTGATTTATGTAATTTTTCAACTGTAGGGGAATTTTAAAAATTATATCAAAGATATTTTATCAGTTAGTTTTCAGGTTGCATTTCTTCTTTAAATAATAAAAGACAGAGATATGGGGACAAGTCATAGTACAATATGTAATACACTTGGCTTACATATGGGTAACCTGGATTCAAATTTCAGCATTTCTTTTTTTGTTTTGTTTTGTTTAGTTTTGCTTGTTTTTGGTTTAGGTTTTGGTTTTTGGGCCACACGCGTTGACTCTCAGGGGTTACTCCTGGCTATGCGGTCAGAAATTGCTCCTGGCTTGGGGGACGCGGGGAGAGAGAAACGCTGTCCATCCTAGGTCAGCAGAGTGCAACGCAAATGCCCTCACCCTCCCCGCAGTGATTTCTGAGTGAAGAGGCAAGAGTAAGCCCAACAAAAACATCCACTGTTGGCGCAGATATGGAGAGAAAGGAATTCTGATATACTTTTGATAAACTGAAAACTCAGACAGTTTCAGTCTTTTTGGAAAACAATATGGTAATTCCTCAAAAACTAAGAATTGACCTACCATTTGACCAGCAATACTACTCCTGAGAATATACACTAAGGTTCCAAAAGCACAATACATAAAAGGGATCTCACTCTTATGTTCATTGCAGTGTCATTCACAATAGCCAGAATCTGTAAACAGCCCAAATATCTGAGAACTGATGAGTGATGTGATCTGAGAACTGATGAGTGAATAAAGAAACTGTGGTACATCTACACAATGAAATACTATGCAGCTGATTAGATAAGTGAAGTCATAACATTTTCTTATACATGGATGGGTATGGAGAGTATTATGCTAAGTTAAATGAAGCAGAGGGGGAAAGAGACAGAATGATAGCATGCATTGTGGAATATAAAAATTATAATAATAATTTTAATTATTATAATACTAATACCTAAGGACACTGGGTAGATGTCACTGGTAGACTTTAGATAGAGAGAAGGCCGGGTGCTTTCCACAAAGACCTGGGGTATACCAAGAGTTAGGGCAAAAAAGAGTTCACTATGAAAATGATAGCTGGAAAGCTGGAAATGATTATTCTAGACAAGAACTGAGTGCTGAAAGGAGGTATAGTTAAAAAAAAAAAGGTTTGAACTAAAAACTCAAATCAAATCTGGTTTTCCTTGGGCTATTATGGAACCTAAACTGGAGTAAATTTCTCTTTGTAGGAAATGAAGTAGTCTAAAATCTTACCCAGACTTTTCTGGTCCATCAATTTTCCCTCAGAAAATAATGTCAAAAGATATGAAAAAGTGAAGTGCAATAGTTGGGAAATAAAGGGGAAAAAAAGACATCCGTGTACTCATAGAAAATGTAAGCTTCTCTCGAGTTAAAAGATCCCAGAGTACCTGTCCCAAATATGGCTGTACAATCCATTTTCCCAGAATAGAAAATGGACACTAGAGTAAGAAAGTACATATCTCAAGTAGAATGAGCAATCTCCCTTTTTTCTGACTAAATAGTTTGCAGTTTATCCAAATTGCACCCAACTTAATTTCATAGCTAGTGTACTTGCCAAAGCGAGGGAACATGATGCAACTAAAGGTCCTTTTGTTATTCTTTGAGTGGTCTGTGATCTAGAAATAAAGTCTGTCCTCGATCTTGTCCCACCATCTCAATTCTCAGGAAGCCTCCATACACATATCCTGGCCATTCTCAGTCTCTGCATTTTTCTAGGCTCCAAGAGAGCCTTCTTTTATGTCAAAATGTCTACATGCCTTTGAACATGTTTAGATTTCATACAATATTTCTTCCAATTTACACTCCTGGGTCTCTCCTTCTTCCTCCCTACAACTCTCATATAAAGGTACCATGTTTGCCTTTTGTTTATGCAACCAGATCCCATCTTCAAATCATTTATACAGAATGTTGCCTTTACACCCCCAAGGGTCATTTCTAAACACAGAGCCTGAAATATCCTTTGAGCACTGCAAAATATTGCTTATACCCTCAAAAGTTTTAGGGACATTTAAAAAAAAATTAGGGACATTTGCTGTCTCTAAATGAAAAGCACTGTAAATAATATCTCTCATATGTAGAATATAAAGAAAATTCCTAGGGAAGTATTAACTTCCCAAAGGCAATAGAAACCAATAGTAGTAGAATTGGTCTTCAGTAGAGTGTTTTCCCCTGAGGTTGGTATGGGGTAGGAGGGGGGTAAGGTAGGAAAAGGAACACAAGGACAGTTGTATATATGAAATGTGCCTGCCCAGAAATAGGCAGTGGGGAAGGAGGGAAACTGGGAAATGTGATGAAAGGTGGTGAACACTGGTAAAGAAAATGGTACTGAAGCATTGTATATATTAGTCACAAATATTTTTATAACATTATGATTCATAGAGATTCAATTAAAAAGAAAAAAGAAAAATTTAAAGTGATAAATAATTGTACAAAGATAATATAGAAGATGATATGTAATATATTTTCAAATATTCAAAATAGGTTCTAAAATTACTATAAAAGTAAAGATAACAGTATATTTATCTTATTGTGTGGTTGTTTTGCATCTTACTTTCTTTGATCTAGAACTATCACAGTCATATTAAAAGGAACCTCAAAAGAAGGAAGAGAAAATATTAAGGAAGAAAAAAAGAAACTGAGAAGATACAGATAGTAGTGAAAACGGGAATAGTATTTCCTCTTGATTGTTCAAAAAATCAGTATTCTCAAAATGGCCAGATATTGGAACAAATCAAGAGTATTTACCCTAACTTTGTAATAAAACAATGAAAAACTTCACTCATGGATCTGGTAGATGTGGGGGCCCATATTTCCATCATATCTTGTCCCAGATTTAGTCAACTCAAACCATTTTAGTAATTTTATTTTAGGATCAATGCAAAAGATGAGAAGAGTTAACATATCCTTAAATGTGAGGTTAGTATTTTAAACTATCACCTTCTACTCTATATGAACAAAATAGCTATCAGTTTTTGGGGCAGACATATTACAGCATACAGAGAGTCTTAAACTACCCAGAGGTAATTTGTCAAAACATGCTGAAAAATAAAGGAATAACATTTAAAAGAAGAACTTAACTTCAAAAACATTTGATATTTTGCTATGTGTTCTAAGTCTATATTCTCTCTAAGGAAATCCACTGAACCCATCCTGGTGGGAAAATGGCCCCTGAATAAAATAAATTTAATTTAAATTAAGTTAAATTAAAAAAAATAGAGGATTTCTAGAGGAATTAAAAGTCTTTATAAAGGAGTCTGTTTAAATAAGAAATTCCATAGTTACATAGACAGAAACATGGAGAATAATGGCTGATTTGAGAAAGGTGAATGTAGCTATTTAACCCATGGGGCACTTTCAGCCAAGACTCCCCTCATTGGCAATGATTACTAGAAAATGGAAATTACAGTAATTCATTTAAAATTCTCCTACTATCACTTTAGTAGCCACTAGAGAAATGTCTTCCTATGTCTGTTATGAGAAAGTTAATTCTCTACCTCAGAACAAGAGCACCGGCAGTGGCAACATCTTAGATTCATTAGCTTGTCTGTTTATATTAATGAATTAGTTTATTTTTTATTATTTATATTTTAGTTTGAAAATAGTATTTTCATTTTGATTATTTTAAAAAATAATTTTATTTAAGCACCATGATTACAAATTGTTTGTAGTTGGGTTTCAGTTATAACAAAGAACAATCCCTTTACCAGTGCAACCTTCCCACTACCAATGCCCTTCTCTGAACACCCCATACCTATATTAAAAATAGGCATTCTACTTCTCTCACTTATGAACATTATCATGATAGTTCTTAGTGTAGTTATTTCTCTAACTGTTTTCTACTTATAACACATTTTCTTAACCCATTTCCATGTAACAGAGGCTGGGAAATAGAGTCTGTTGTGTGAGATTGGGAAAATGGAACAAAGTTCCAATCGACCAAAAAGGCTAATTTTGTCCAGGGACTGTTCTTTACTCTCAAAGTACTGTATTAGATCCCTCCCTGCCACCCTTAATGCGTCAGAATAACAGCTGGGATAAATCAATCACTTCATTAAGAGTACATGAATGTATGTGTGTTTTTGAGGTGGCCATCACCTATGTTTGTAGTAAGTTCATTCTTTGAGTGTGGAACACTGAGATATTAAGTCAAGTTGAAACCAGAAATACAAATTTTCAGGGGTATAAACTTGGGATATCCAGCAAATGGTGCAAACTGAATCATCTATAGAAATCCATTTGTTATTGAACAAATTTTTTAAAAGTCTGGAAATGCCTTTTATGTAATCTAACATTTTTAGGAGCCTAGGTGCTCTACTTATTCACTGTGAAGTTATTTGTTTGTTTGTATTAATAATATATTTATTTAAGTACTATGATTACAATGATGTTTGTAGTTGGGTTTCAGTAATAAAAAAAACAAAAAACAAATTAAAAAACCCTTCACCTATACAACATTCCTCCCCTCCCACACCTGTCTCCTACCTTCCTTCTCCCCACCCCCTGGCTTTTTCTAGACAGGCATTCTACTTCTGTCATTCATTACCATTGTCATGATAGTTGTTAGTGTAGTTATATCTAAAATTAAACTCACCACTCTTTGTGGTAAGCATCATACACTGGGCTAAACTGTAACTTTTCTACACTGGCTTCTGAGACCTCATTGTTAATGAATGAGATGTGTTAACATCTACAATTCTTGAGCTGGAGAACTTAAAATCTTTAGAAAGAATGTGCAAAGATAAAGTAAGATAACAGTTCAAAGATAACAGGAGATAAGAGAGCTTGACAAATTAGCTGTAGAACTTTATCTTGCAAGCCTAAATCAATTTCTGTTAGAAATTAAAATATTTTACAAAATGAGTTGTAACTTCATTTGTAACTTTGTGCAAGATTAAATCAAATCATTTTGGGTATATACAAACTCTGATAGCTTAAATGTGTTTTCACTTGTATCTAAAATTTTAGTAAGAATTAAAAATTATTGTGTTTAAATGTTTAGAATTATTAGAATAAAATTATTAGAATAGTTGATTCAAAAATACTCATGATTTAAGAAAATTATGGTATGTAGACACTGGTACTAAACCTAATAAATCAAAGTATTAAAATATAACTAGAAATAGTTGTTTTCTAAATTTTTTGGTATTTTAGATTTTTAATGACTCTGGGTTGACTTAATAATCTTAAGAAAGAGTATTAAAACTCTTTTCAGGTAAATCAGTCATCTATTTTATTTTATTTTAGTCACCTCTATTTTGAGATGTTTCTTATCTTGTGAAAGGAATTTTCCCCAATGTAAATAAAAGAAAAAGGAAAAAAAGAGAGAGAGCAAGAGAAGGGAAAGGAAAGATAAATTGCTAGGAAACCTCTATTTTCCTTGACTTTCCATTCCAAATAAAGGATTAGGTATAAAATAAGGCTAAAATATGATAAGTAAATTGTTTTCAATTTTTTTGAAAAATATTTCTTGAGAAAATTAAATGTATATTAAAATTATAAGATAAGCAGTAAAACATGAGACATTTTCATCTAAAGTTTATAGATGTGTGAATTTAAAGGCAAATAATGGAAAGAGACGTTTGATAACCAATATTTTTTCTATCTTAAAACTGAAAAAAGAGGGGCCAGGCGGTGGCGCTGGAGGTAAGGTGCCTGCCTTGCCTGCGCTAGCCTAGGACGGACCGCGGTTCGATCCCCCGGCGCCCCATATGGTCCCCCAAGAAGCCAGGAGCAACTTCTGAGCGCATAGCCAGGAGTAACCCCTGAGCGTCACAGGGTGTGGCCCAAAAACCAAAAAAAAAAAAAAAAAAAAAAAACTGAAAAAAGACTGATCTTGAAAACTGATTTAGAACAAAATGAATGCAAAGAAATGCATATATTTGAGGGTTATTTTATAAGGCATTAAATTATTTTAAATTTAATTATCATAAGGAATTCTTTTATCTGCAGTATTGATCTAATATGTAGGGTTTAAAAAGGTCTTTGTAAAAGGATTATGGATATGCAGAACATAGACTTGTTATGGAACTAAGATTTGTTATGGAACTAAAATTATTGCAATCTTAGAAAAATTGGACACTTAAATAATTACAACAAAACAAGGTTTCCCATATGGAACTAAAAGAAACAACTTGACAGTGTTTGATGTTTAAATGTATGTTTGACCTCTACAAAGAACAGTGCTCTTATCTTTAGTTAAATCATTGAGTGACATCAGTCAGATACCAGAGTTCTGGCTTAGTTATAGTAAATAGCCCCTTGACTTATTAGCATTTTGTTGGTCTGACCTTACAGTCTGTAATGGGCCTCCCCATATGCTTATATTACCCATTTATTGTGTGAAATTATAATAATTATAAAACCAATAATCAGCTTCAAGCTGTTATTGTAGTATTAAAATAACAATTGATTTAGTCAGGTAGTTTAATAGCCCCTGATCAAATTCAGAAGAAACATCCAATTCAATATCTTGGCCATTTAAAAAGTAAGAGTGTAATTGTGCCTTAAAAGAACAACTCAAGATTGATAAATTATATATCCTAAATACTTTTCAGAAACTATTAGGGGATAAAAATCAGATCTGGCCTACTTTGGGAATCCCACTTATGGACTAACTAAATTTTTTAACATTTTAAAAGCAATCATTTCTTTGCAAAGCCAGTATGTGGTCAGAGAAGTGTAAAATATAGAGTGTTAAACATCAGAACTCCATGGAGGGAATTGATGAATTCTATATTGCCAAAGACATTTAGGAAATAGCCAATCTAAAGTATTTATTATACATAAAAACTCAATTGATGGCTCTATGCTCAAAAAAAAATAGAAAAAAAAAACCTCAATTGCACAAACAGAAAGGGGGAGAACAAAAGCAAACTCTTAACTTAAATACTTTTTTAAAAATATCTTATGCAAGTAAAATACTGGCAGAGATTACTGATAAAATCCAGATAAAAATATATTATCCATTGATAAAATATAAATATTGATAAATATATCAATTTATTGTTAAAAATCTATGAAGTTGGAATGAAGTAAAGGGGATAAAAATATGGGCAAATTTTTGTATTTGTAATAAGGTTCCTGGATCCAAACTACTATCAGTAAATCACTACCCACTATTTTTCTAGATATGATTGACATTTTGAACTTTTGGTAAGTTATATAGTGAGCTAATGCAGATTATAGAATGGAAGACTACAATATCCTTGGCATTTATTAATAAAATAATTTGAATACTCAATCCATGAGACCCTAACGGTCCAGACAAACAATCTAGAAGGCCTTTGCCTCAGAAATTATTTACACTTCTGGTTTTAACACATTCCCCATTTATACCTGCAAAAGAGATTATTATTTCTGTTCAGCAAATCAGATTTAGCTTAAAGCCCCCTTAACACTACAAAGAAAAATTTGGCATTGCCACTATGTAGGTTCTCCTTTACATAGCCTGGGGAATTTACAAGTACCAACCAGTCAGATCTTATGATTTATCTTATCAAAAAAATTAATAGGGTTTTAGATTCACTAAATATTGCAATGATTCACTTGCTTAAATTCAAGAATATCATTAACAGCTACTGATTCCCTTTGTTTATTTAAATTCCTAGGCATCAGATGGATGACCTTCAAAATTCCTTGGGCATATCATAATTTTCCCTTGTTGTATATTGTGGAAATTTTATTGGATAAGACACTTAAAAGATGGTTTATACCAAAGCTTATCTTTGGGCCTCAGGATTAATAGAATTAATTACCACTGTAGCTTTTGCTGGAACTGCCTTATACCAGGGCATTCAAACCATCCATTTTGATTAGTACTGGCACAAAAATGCTAGTTTATAATGTCACAGTCAACAACAAATTGATGCTAAAATTATTGCCCAAATAGATCTACAACAAATGTACTTTTTTCTAGTGGATTAAAGAAAAACTTGTTATGTAAAGCTCCTTTAAAATGTGATTGGAATTTTATTCAATTTATGTAACAATCAAATATATAATAAAGTACAGCATCTTGTAATTAATTAGAAACATTTGCCTTATCAAGAAAATATCTCTCATGATACAAAGTATTTGCAAAGCATTGATATGTTCTCTCATAAATTTAAAGTTCTCTCTGGCAACGATCTATTTGAAAGTTTGGATGATGGTATAACCTATCTCTGTACACCATAACATTTCCTATTCCTTACCACCATTCTAGCAGCTTTTCTTTTACTATTATTCATTATATTTTAACAGTTATATGTCGTCTATTATTCATTATATTTTAACAGTTATATGTCGACTGCAGGAGCCACCAACATGTAACAGCAAGTCAAAAGGTCCACCATCCTGAAGCTACTAGCCCTTATATGAAATACATAAAATAAAGGGGGGGATATCTGACATGCATGCATTTATAAAAACGAGAATTTAGTTAAAAATTTTTAGAACTAAGAATAGGAGCTGAATAGGTACACTTATTTCCCAGATTGCCTTTGTAGTAGAGATCCTATAACCACTTTTTCTTTATTACCTTTCTCAGGTAAAATTCTCAGGAGATAAGTACATTCCAGAGACTTCTGCCCCAGCTTTCCTATTTTACATTGATATGTAAAAACTTAGCCCCTGTTTAGATTAGCATAGATAGGCAAATATCTGTTAATATTTGCACTTCCTCTTCCTATGATTATTGGCTTAAGACAATAAATATGAAATGTGATGTACAATCTATCATACAGAATATAATAACGAAGGTTTAGAATACCAGTTCATGAGACTGTGAGACCCCCTGACCTCATACTTTTCTTGTATATGTCTGTTTTGCTTTCTTAAACTTTGTGACCTTTATTCAGGTATGATCCCCAGCAGGAAAACAATATTAGCATTCTAATACACCACATATATTTCTGTGGTAGACTCTTCTCAACTCTGACCCCTTGACCCCAACTTGTTAGTGTCAAATCTGAGATCAAAATTAAAGGATTAGTTTAAGTTACACATTACATGAGTGGGATAATCTGATACATGTGTCTTTCTTTTGACTAGTTTTCCTTAAAATGAACATTCACATCTAATAATATTTAGGCAAAGTGTAAGATGTAATCTTTACTTATACATCTGTAGCATTACATTGTGTGTATCTAAAGATTTTTGTTGCCTGGCGCAATAACATTGTAGGTAGGGCATTTGCCTTGCATGCAACCGACCCAGGTTCAGTCCCTGGCATCCAATATGGTCCACTGAGTCTGCATGAGTAATTTCAGAGAGCTAAACCAGAAGTAACCCCTGAGCACTGTTGGGTGTGGCCCCAAACCAACCAATCAAACAAACAAAGTTTCTTGATAATCTTACCCATTGTCAATCATTTGGGTTTATTCCAAATCATGGCTATTGTCAATATTGCTGTAATAAAAATAGGAATCCATTTATGTTTCAAAACTAGTGTTCCTGGGAATAGAAACCAAATAGCAGAATTTCTGTATCATACAGGAATTCTATTTTTTTAAAATACATCATATAGTTGGCATAATACATCATATAGTAGATCATAATACAATTGTTTCCAGTAAGTGAAAGCAAAGTCATTGAAAAATAAATAGAAAGGAAAAACTCAAATGGTAGAGAAGAAAGGTAAAAAATAAAAAGTGTAGTAGAAAGAATGCTTGTAAAAATTATAAATGAAGGGGTAAGAGAGGTGGCACAGCGGTAAGGCGTTTGCCTTGCATGCAGCTCTCCTGGGACTGACCATGGTTCAATCCTCCTGTGTCCCATATGGTCCCTAAAGCCAGGAGTAATTTCTAAACTCATAGATAGGAGTCACCCCTGAGCATCACAGGGTGTGGCCCAAAAACCTAAAAAAATAAAAAATAAAAAATACAAATGAAGTATCTCTAATGATCAATGGCAGGAGATTTAGAAAACTCTTATTAACTGTCCATTCTATTAAACTGATGTATTCCTATTGAGATGACAGTATTAAATGAATGAAGTTTTCCAGAAATTCAAAACACTATTACTGATACTACAACTTTTTAGGGACATGTATTCAGTTGTCTGTCCTCGTGGAGAAGGAAGATATGGGGGAGGATGTCTACACTTGTTCCATGGTTCAATCCTCCTGTGTCCCATATGGTCCCTAAAGCCAGGAGTAATTTCTAAACTCATAGCTAGGAGTCACCCCTGAGCATCACAGGGTGTGGCCCAAAAACCTAAAAAAATAAAAAATACAAATGAAGTATCTCTAATGATCAATGGCAGGAGATTTAGAAAACTCTTATTAACTGTCCATTCTATTAAACTGATGTATTCCTATTGAGATGACAGTATTAAATGAATGAAGTTTTCCAGAAATTCAAAACACTATTACTGATACTACAACTTTTAGGGACATGTATTCAGTTGTCTGTCCTCGTGGAGAAGGAAGATATGGGGGAGGATGTCTACACTTGTTCCAAAACACTTTTTTTACTTTGCTATTTACTTCAAATGTTACAGGTGACTATCATAAAGTCACTTCCAATCTTATTGTACAACTTCATTAAACTATTTGAAAATATTCTAATATTTATACAATTGTGAATTATGAAATAAATGTTATTCCTTGGCTAGAAAGATAATAAACAGGTAGAATACTTGCATTGAATATGGTTGGCCTTGGTTTGATCGCCAGCACCCCTCTGTCAAATAGGAGTGATATCTGAGCACAGAGCAGGAATAAGCCTTGAGCATATCTCTCTGGATGTAGACAAACCCCCCTCAAGTAAGTAAATAATAGTCTTCTAGACTGACAAAACAAGTAGTATAATAAAATTGAATGTTCTATGTTTATGCATACTTACTGCAATATTTCAACTTTCCTTATGTTTAAAAAATAAGCATGCTATAATAAATAAATATCAAAATTCTGGACAAAATAATTGCATCTAATTTCTATTCAACTTAATTTATTAACGAGTTCTTAAGCTTGAGCCATACTTATTCTACTATTGATGTAAGAACAATTATATTTTCTAGTAGTGCTATGAAAAATTATATTAATGACCTTGTGTAAATCACTTCTAATCTGATAGAAGCCTGGAAATAGTTCCATGTTTTGCATTCAATTATTAAATTATTTCACTTTTTCAGTGATGGTTTTATACTCATAGACTATGAAGAGCACTGAAATATTCACCTAAGTAGTTTTCTGAATGTTTAGGTAATTACTTCTTTATACCCACATATTTTTACTGTTGAATGTGACATAGCATTATCAGTTTAAATAAAATATTGAAGAATTCAGGGACTTGAGCCATAGCACAGCAGGTAGGGCTTTGCTTAGCATGCAGCCAACCCGGGTTTGATCCTTAATTCCATATGGTACCCTGAGCCTGACAGCAGTGATTTCTGACAGCTGACTCAGGAATAACCTCTAATCACCTCCAGGTCTGGTCCAAAACCAAAAAGAAAAAAAAAAGAAGAATCCTGTATAAATAAATTTTAGTCATGAGCAATGAAAATACAGCCTTTTCAGTTATATTTTCCCAACAGTAAATGAAGAAATAACTGAAAACTAATTGTGGGTATAGATTTGCTCTCAGAATTCTCATAACATAGAGCTATGTTTGATTGTTGCTTTTTATTTATGGATTTTGGGCCAAAAACGGCATTGCTCAAGGGACTTTATGTGACAATAAAAATAAAATTGTGTTTGGGCTTACTATACTCAAAACACTTTAAACCCTTTACTTTTTCTCTGGGTCCCAAATCTGCGTTAAATCTTAAAATCCGATAGAAGTTTGAAGTACAATTCTCTCCTTTTTCAACAGCCATATTCTTCGAACCACCCACTGCTTATCACAATCTTTTTGATGTAAAACTTTTTCACTTTACTATTTACTTCAAATGGTATATCTATGATAAAGTCACTTCTGATCTTATTGGAATGATTTTATTTTCTACCACTTTACCATCTTGACTACACATATAATCTCTTCCTTTGATAAGTTTACAAAGTAATTTTGTTATACTTTCAGTGTTTTAAACTGAGAATACTAAAAGGTATTTTTTATTCTAACATATTTTAGTAGCACAGAATTGACAAATTACATAAAATGCAATGCTCAATTTTATCATCTGTAGAATGATGTAAAATTATAGTATGATCCTCAGAAGCAATGCTAAACAAATTTATAAAAGCCAAAGTTTCTCTAAAGATAAAATATTTTCTATTAGTTGGTATGCTACTTTTTTTTGAGTATCAGAGATTACACTTAAATGGCAATGCTATTTTCATGTAGTTCAAAAACTGGGTTATGGACACTTTACAGAATATAGATAAATCACAGTGCCTTTACTGATAAGATAAAACATTCACAAATTTTAGGTCATAAACTTACTCCTGAAAATCAAATAGAATGTCTTTAGTAGACTTAGATTATATTCCCTAAATTACTGAATTGTGTTTATAATATAGAAGAAAATTAAATAATAAACATTTTTACGTTCTACAAGCACATATAGTGAATCTAAAATCAAAAGACAATGTAACCTCTACAATAAAGAGTAAGTTTTAAGTCTATATTTAGTTAGGCAGAAATTCTAATTTTTTTATTACACAAGTTAATTTAGTCAAATCATATAAGTTCCTTGAAATATGCTTGTATGTAGAAGAGAGATAAAATTAAGTTATGATTCATCAGATAATTTTAAAAGTACTATCAAATGATGTGTTAAATATTAGGCACTGATCCTGGAACAAAGTGGTTTATTCAATAGAAATTATGTATGTTAGTTGCAGATCAAGTTAATGTTTTTAATACTGACTGGGAAAATTTCTTCCTTATAATTAGTTTAATACTTATTCATTTTATTTTTGGTTTTTATTTTGTTTTGTTTTGTTTTTGGATCACACCCTGTGACTCTCAGGGGTTACTCCTGGCTATGTGTTCAGAAATAGGCCCCTGGCTTGACCAATTGGGACAGGACACTGCGGGATCAAATACTGGTCTGTCCTAGGTCAGCGCATGCAAGGCAAACCCCCTACCAGTTGCACCCCCTCTCCCCGATCCTATTTAGGTTTATATTTATTATGTAACTACTTCATACACTATTTATTTATTCAAAATTACATTCAAGCTTTTATTTGACAATAGATGATAGCCAATATTCATTAAATTGTTCTCAATTTAACTGTTCAAAATATATTCTACCAGTTAATTTATAAAATTCTCACAAAAGGGTAGAAATCTCCAGAGATACAAGAACAAAGAAGTTTTAATGATAAATGAAAAAAGTTTTTGCATGATATATTTCAGAAAAGGTTAGAAAGATGGCCTTGACAATATAGAATCTCTATTAGCTTAATGTAAAGTAATATTAGGGGCAAAATTTTGTGACAGCACTGAAACACATTAAATTATGCCTATATTAGGTAAAAATTTTGACTACATTTAAGTAAATTTATCAGTAAATTCATATCCTATTCTTTAGCAAAAAATAAGAGAATATATGCTTAGATACATATATTTATTTCTACATTTCTTGTACTGTCTCTCTTGTTTCTATGCAATAAAATTGATAATTTTGAAAACAAATATGTTTTAATTTTGTGAACACATAATATAAATAATTCATTTGTAGCACCTTTAAGTGGCCCATGAAATGGATTTCAATATATTTAATATTAAACATATTCTAGTTCTAGAACTATATAATTAAGTCTCAATATAAGTCTCCTACCTATAAAATAGTTCCACTATTTTTATTCTCTCACACTCCTTAGCAAGCTTTACCTTGATATCTGTCCTGCATATCGAAAAAATGTATAGGAGCATGTAATTTTTTAATCTGCCTTCTTTTACTTCGTATAATTGATTATTCATTTATGCTGTAAAAAATAGTATATTGTATCATGTGGTTGTGTTGTTTTATAACTGATTATTTTTTATTTGAATTCATACAACAGATATTATTTATTCTTTAATCCACTGATGATTGAGCTATTCACTCCTTTTATTTATTTATTTATTTATTTATTTATTTATTTATTTATTTATTTATTTATTTATATTTGGTTTTTGGGCCACACCCAGCGGTGCTCAGGGGTTACTCCTGGCTGTCTGCTCAGAAATATCTCCTGGCAGGCACGGGGGACCATATGGGACACCAGGATTCAAACCAACCACCTTTGGTCCTGGATCGGCTGATTGCAAGGCAAATGCCACTGTGCTATCTCCGGGCCCTCCTTTTATTTTTTTGATTTCTGCAGTCATGAACATTTTTGTGCAAGTTTCTTTTTAATCAACCTTCAATTTTTTGTGGTATAGATTTAAAAGATGTATTGCTATGTTCATCTAAAAGTTCATCTAAAAATGTTTAATTTTTGGAAGATTGCCAAACTGTTCTGCAATAACTGAAAATTTGTTTCATACTAACCATGTATGATGGTTTCCAAATTTTCACGTATTTGACATTTATTGTTCATTCTTAAAGTTATAGAAAATCTGAACTGTGTGAATTAATAATACTGATAATATTATTTGCATTTTTCCTAATGACTAATGACAATGTTCTTCTTTTCCCTGACCTATGGCTATTTAAGTCTCTGAAATTTTCCACTATATTGTTTTATAGTTTGTTTGTTAGGATGACTGTTGTCTTGTGCCATGCTTGGAGGTTCTCAAGGCCTGTGCACAGGGGCATTGCAGTTCTGTTACATGAATGCTTGTTTCTAGTTGTATTCTAGCATTCTTTGGAATGTCTTGCTTTCTAAATACCTTACCATGATTTGAGCCATAATTTTCTTTTTCTTTTTCTTTTTTTTTTTTGGGCCACACCCGTTTGACACTCAGGGGTTACTCCTGGCTATGTGCTCAGAAATCGCCCCTGGCTTGGGGGGACCATATGGGACGCCAGGGGATCGAACCGCGGTCCTTCCTTGGCTAGCGCTTGCAAGGCAGACACCTTACCTCCAGCGCCACCTACCCGGCCCCGAGCCATAATTTTCAAATGATGCTTTCTTTGAATTCAAATGAACTCCTTTTTATATGAATGTAATTATTTTGATCTTGATGTAAGGCAAAATCTTGCTTACTAATAAGTCATTTTTATAGGTTCTTTGATTCAATACTTGAACATATATAACACAGAAAAGATGTTTTTTTAAGGACATAGTCCACCATACTCCAACCTAGCAGGTTGCTGATTCACTTTCTCTACGGGGGCCGGAGAGATAGCATGGAGGTAAGGCGTTTGCCTTTCATGCAGAAGGACGATGGTTCAAATCCTAGCATCCCATATGGTTCCTTGTGCCTGCCAGGGGCGATTTCTGAGCCTAGAGCCCGGAGTAACCCCTGAGCGCTGCCAGGTATGACCCAAAAACTAAAGAAAAAAAAAAACTTTCTCAACCAATGAAAAGCAACCAACCTATTTTACAGATAGACAATTTAGCTCATAAACTACAAATAGACTACCTTTGTTTTCCAAGCTACAATTGTCAAGAGAAGCTCTGCTTTGAGTCAGTATAAATGAGTTTGCTGTACTTCCCATGCCTGTCACTGTTTCAGTTAGGCTAACTATGATTCATAGGAAAGCATTCTAAATCTAAGGTTGAAGACAAAGCTGATATCTTAGTATAGTTCTAACAGCCATAGCAGAAACACAAACACATTATTCAATTGTGCACAAGCACATCTTAGATTCTATTATATCTAACTTGACAAAACAAATTTCAAGCAACGGGTGATTACAGAAAATAATGAAGAATTGGAGGAACAAACCATTCTCCCAGATTAAGTATTTGTATCCTCAATATTATATCTAATATGTGAGATATTCTCACAATTTGTATAAAATAAGGAATAAAAATTTTTAGCAAGTTTAGTTGGATGTTGATTTCACTTCCTGACTCATTTTACATGGTCAATTTATTTATATCACATATTTTGGGGGTATTTGGATATACCCAGAAGTGCTCAGGTTTACTCCTGTCGATATGCTCAGTGATAATTTCTAGCAGGCTCATAATATTCAATAGGGTACTTGAGATAAAATCTGGTTTGGTAACAAGCAAGGCAAAGATCCTACTCATTATGATTTTGTTTGATGCCTCCAAACAAATCACCCTTAAAAACAATAGGGTGAAAAATGAATAGAAAAATAGAAAAGAAAGAAAGAGAACACAATGAAATGAAATTAAAACAAATGAAAGCCAGGTCTAAAAGAACAAATTAGAACTGAAATGCTAAATGTAGATATAGATATAAGTATATATTCAAGAATATATATAAGCTATTATATCATATATATTGATTAGACACAATTAATTACTTTAATTCTGTTATTTTGTAATCTATAGAAAGAACCTTTACATACTATCTATATTTTATAGTACATACATAGATATTTATACTATATCTCTATAATTTATATATTTATTTATACTATATTTATAGATATTTTATACTATAGATATATACTATCTATAAATCTATAAAATATATCTATCATGGAACAATTGAAGCAGAAGAACAAAAGAATATATCTGTATCTCTGCGTTTATATATTAATTTGCATTGAAGTTAATTTCTCTTACCATAGTATCAAATAGAAATAATTTACTATTTTCTTTCAAAATTAGAAGAATAAAACCTATTTTTAAAATAAAATTTTAGTTAGTGATTCCAACTTTAGGAATAATATGATTCACAGCTTTGTTTTGCTGATGGAAGTATCTAATGAGATAATTTAAGCAGAAGGAAAGATTACCTTTTTGAAATATAGGAGTGATTAACATTCAATTTATCTCCAACAAATACTATTTTTGAAAATACTGAACAAAGCAACTGTTATTACTACAGGGAGTGGATGAGTTATTAACATTGCACACATCACAGCTAAAATTTAATATACTGTTTCTTCTTGCCTCCTCCCACTGCAGCAGAACTGAAAGTTATATATTTCTTTTCTTCTCTTATTTATAGGTGTATGTATATCTATAAAATATTCATGATGTTTTTGTCTATGCCTATCCAAATCACTTATATAATTTAGCGCGTAGGAAATTATTAGTTTGCTCTTGAAAAATAGGCTTTGCAATTTGTCCTTTGGTGTGTTTGTGGTTATTTGTGTGTGTGTGTGTGTGTGTGTGTGTGTGTGTGTGTGTGTCTAACCTTAGAAAAGTATTGACTTTGGCAACAGAAGAATAAAAGACTCCGCCAATTTGAAAAACAATGGTACTAATAGTATATAATCATTTTTTGAATTGATGGAAGTTCTGATTAAAGTGCAATGGTCTTGGAAAATATATTTTTATTAAATACAAACTAGGCACTGAGAAATATTGCAGTGGGCAGCAGCTTGTCTTGCTTAGTAAATCAGCAGGATTTGATCTCTGGGGTTTGATCCATAAACAAGAGATTAAGCCATACCCAGGATTGATTCCAAAGTGCAGAGCCAAGAATAACCCCCAGAGAATCAGTGTGTGTGTCACACACACACACACACACACACACACACACACACACACACACACACACACCAGAAAAATGTGAATGTCTTGTTACTGATTTTATCCTATCCTAAAGAAAATCCTTGTTTTATTATATTCAGTGTGTGTCCAAAATCTACCACTACTTAGGGTACTAAGGGTTTTATCAGGGTCAAAGTTTTCTTTACTTTCTAGAAGCACTTCTCTATTCAACAGCCAAAACTGGATTTTAAAAAGGTCAAAATACACATTTAATTCTGTTGTAATTTAAATTGTTTCTTTTTACTAACAAGGACTAGAAAAGTTTTTAGTAGCTCAAACATTGCAACACAAGAAGGAAATGTCAGACAATTTAGGCTTTCAAGAAGAAAATTAGTGGGCTAATTTTTTTTTAAGTGTGGATATTGTGATTTCTAAAACTATCAATTATAGAATTTTAGGCATACAATGTTGTAACTCCAGTCCCATCACCAATGTCAACATCTCTCCACAAAGTGCCTTGTGCACTCACCCTGGACCCATCCCCTGCTTCTTAACAAAAACATTTTAAATTTTAGTTATGACAGTTTTAGTCAAATCTTTTGGCTCTAGTTGGACTGCATACATACAGAGTTACCTCAGTTCTATACTACTGGTATGTCTAAAACTCCAATACTTGACGGTACATGAACTTCAGATTACCTCTTCTTACTTTGGACCACTGGACCACTGAGTTTAACTTCTTCCATATTTATTCCATATATGTAATTTGTAAATAAAATCTGTAAATTTTTCCAGTTTTGACAACTCAATTCCCCTTTCAAATTATTCTATATACACACATTTATATAACACAGATATAACCTGAGTACTGAGAACCCTGAGTACTGCCAGGTGTGCCCCTCTAAATCATATGAAATGCTTTATAGTATGCAATATAGTAAAATTCTCTCAGGCAGCAAAATATTTCTGCACTTTATTCTTGATAAATAACTAAAAATTACTAATGCACTGTTTTAGAAATATGTATAAATCAAATAAGCAATCGCTGGTATTTTAATGCAATTAAACCAATAACAGCAAAAGCAACAAAATAGATGAAGACAAAGTTTTTGAGAACGAAGTCTAGAGTATAGAAAGAACAAAGAAACAATAAATAACATAGAATAAAATATGCTAATATATTATATAAATTATTAAAGTACAATTAAATGGAAATTTGTAATATAGACATAGCCCAACAAAAGTGGGCAGAGATGAGCTCTCTGACAATATGCAATTTTAATTTGAAAGTAAAAAGTCATTGGTCATTTAAGTATAGAATTAGAGAATTTAGGCAAAAATGAAGATGCTAACACAATGTGTAAAATAATCTTGATGTGTGTGAAACAAGTGAAATTCAAATAGTTTAATATATAATGTATGAAGAAAAGAAGGTAAGTGAAAACCATATCAGATGGATAAAAATTTTGTAATAGCTGCACTCTATTATTAAGATCTTTTTATCATTGTAATGATGTAAGTTATTTAATCTTATTTATACTTTAAGAAAGTTTATTCTCAGGGTATGAGTGTAGCAATAGCACAGCGAGTAAGGTGCTTGTCTTGCACATGGCCCACCAGTGTTCCAACCCTGGTATCCCCTATAGTCCCCTGAGACTGGCAGGAGTGATTCTTGAGTGCAGAACCATGAGTAAACCCTGATCACTGTAATGTGTGGCTCAAAAACAAAAGTAAATTAATAAAGAATATTCTATGGCTAAATGGAGAAAAGTAAGAGGAGACAAGAACTTAATCCAAAGGCCAAAAAGCATATTGCCACTGTCTGGAATAAAAAAATGATACCTATAATTAAACAAGGGTATTAAACATAATTGATCATCTTTAATTGTGGACTTAATACTGAGTGAGGGCAAGAAAATATGGCACTCAAAAAGAATTTTGCTATAATTACTATGATGTATAGTAATAACATTTGCACACAATTAGATCACAAAGAAAAACAAGTTGGATCAAATTAACTAATGAGGTAAAAATGTGTTCCTTATATTTTTTAATTTAATGTCAAGTTAAATTTTAGGGAACAAACAGATTTTCAGTAAGCACCTGGAAATATGATCCAAAAAATAAGTATCAAAGTCTTGAATAGAGACATGAGCTTTAGAAACTTGAATATATTAATAATGTCTATATTGAAGATGGAAAATTAAATGTAACATCCAAAAAATAAAATCAGAAGCTATATATAAATAAAAAATGTCTACAAAAAAGCATAAAATTCTAAATGGGTCTTCTTATGGTACTTTTTAAACAAGTTGTCAGTATTACAATTACAAACTTATTTTTTAAGTTTCCCCTAAAGATAAAAAAGAATGGCTATCTAATTTTACAATGCTGAATGATTGAATCCTAGTAAATTTTTTCCAATTTATTCCTGATTTATTTCTTTTCTTCAAAATACACATTTTCAATTAACTTCTCTTTCAATATTTGCTTTTCATGGAGGTTACCTAGACATAGTTGATAGTGATAGTGGACAAAGAAAATGGATATCAGGCTAGATCATAAACTGCATCCAGGAGCTGGTCATATGTCAAAGAGGAAACACATCTATTGGCATTGGAATAGAGCTTGTTGAAAGACTTCAATGAAATTAACATTTTTGCCCATGAAGAACTGGAATGGAATAATCTGTGAAAGAAAATATGTGAGCAGGTGCAATGAATTGCTCAATTTAAAATATAAGAAATTAGATTGATTGCTTTTGAATTGAAACTCTCTAGCTGGAGGCACATCCATGAGCTTTGTGGATAAAGATAATGAGAGGCTAAAGGTAATTAATCAGTAGTTAAAGGATAAATGTGAAAGACAGACGATATTGTAACTTTCTGCAGTTAAAAGGGAGAAAGCTGATTTTGGGGTCCAAATGTAATCATTTGAATAGCAGACTTCAAAGAATCATAAAACTTCAAATGAAAAAGTTGGTGAACCCAAAACTAAAATTATGTCTAGAAGAAAAAATAAAGTGCTTAAGACTTGTATCAAACAGTCAGATTTTCCTGAATTTTTAAGTTTAAAGAAATGACAGTACATTTATTTAAGTGCAGGAAAATTAATATATCCCCTTTCCTCCAGATATAGATCTCTCTTAAAAAATATTACTCAGGTACAGAGTAGAAGTATGAGATCATACAATTGGAATACCGTTTATACTTTAATCTTCCTGCCAACAAGATCTTCGCAGGACCAGCCAGGGCCACTTTTTGAATAAGATGAGCCCTGCCCAAAGTCACGAGGAAGATTAGATAGAGAAAGGCTCTAATAAGGTTCCAGCTTTCTGATGATCTTTAAAATGATTGGCTATTGTCTAGGGGTACCTCTTACTGCTCCCTTGTCCTTCCCTGATAGGTTGTGTGGTCAGGTAGCTTGGGGTGGGGTCTATGGAAATATGCTTGTGAAGACCTAGCATGTGCTTACAGCATGTGGCCTTTATAAAAGGTGTCCTTCCTTGTTCAAAAATCAGGCTTCAACAAAATCAGCTTATCCACCAAAGTTATTCCCAACTTCCTCTTCACCTCTATTCAAATAACCATGATTAAGTTATTTCCTAGCACATCAGGAGAAATTATGCTAGCTCGTGGAAGATAGGGACTCTTAATACTAAACTAGCTATCAGTCATCAGGATAAACAAAAAATATTTAGAATACTGATTGTGGTAAATAGAAAGAAATAAAACATAAAACATAAAACATAAATAATCATACCTTAGTATTTTTCATATTGCTCATAATACTCTATGAAGAGCAGCCATATAATAAAACATTAAGGTGCTTGTAGATGTCTCTTAAAATTTAGATAATTTAAAAGAACATATAAATAATAATTAATATACTAATAAACCAACATAACAACATCAAACCTTTTATAAATAAAATATAAGAAGGAATAAAATAGGCCTAGAAGTTAATAAATTATGGGTAATGGATATAAAGTAGAGAGCCATACATCTATAAATTATTATATTCTATCAAATATTTGGATAACATCAACATTTACTAATAATTTAGTGACATAAGTATCAATTCATTAATGACAATTCTCCTAAATTTATGATTAGGGGATACTAGCAATGAGCTAGTTTTGCTAGTAACACAGAATTTGTTTTGTGTTTATATTTGTATTTTTTTAAGGGACCACAGTTGGTCACTCATAGGGCTTGGGGTAGCCACAGAGGCTGCAGGTGGTTGAATCTGAGTTGGCAACTTGCAAGGCAAATGCTCTACCTGCTGTATTATTTTTCTGGGCTCCTAGTAACACAGAATTCTGAAATCTTTGTAATGATACCTAATTGGAAACATGTTGGATAAAATGATCATTTGTGACAAGTTTATCAAGTCTGCTTAGAAGGAGAAACTATCCTGTACAAAGTTCAAGGAATATTAATAATGCATAACATCTCTAATGACAAGAGAGCCGGATATCAAAGTATTCAACAAACTACTTTTTTTTTCCAAAGAAAGATTTTGTAATTTAAAGATTAACTGACCAGTCAGAGGCCACATCCAAGAAAATTGCTCCCTGTAAGAGGTCACCAACTAGAGGCAGAGTTAGTTTATGAGTCCTAATGAAAGAAGTGTCTTACAGCCCACCCACACAGGTCAGCAGCCAAGTTCAGGGGCACAGGCATCCTGATGGATGACTGCTAAATTTGATGCAAGATAATCTTTCTTGATTACCCTGATTTATTCTTGAAGTGGGATGAACCCTGAGAAGACTTTTTAAAGACACACACTGAGACTACAAAATGAATCGTAGTAAATAAACACAAAATTCCACTAAGACTTGTGAGTGAAAGCTAGAATATTATGACCCAATCAAGAGAATACCCCTTCAGAGTGGAAATGCTTAGAATTTTAAATGAGTTCAAAGAAACAATAGAACAGACTGCTAATCAAACACAGTAGGATATGAGAGCAGAAATGAGAAAAATACAGAACTGTGAGAAATGAAAGGGCTGGAGTGGTAGTACATTTGTAAGGCATTTGACTTCCTTGAGGCTGACCTACGATGAATGTAGGTTCGATCCCCAGTATTCTATATGGTCACCTGAGCCAGAAGCAATTTATGAGTGCAGAAGCAGGAGTAACCCATGAGCGCCACTGTGCCCGCCCCTCCACCCTCCAAAAAAGAAATGAAAAACTTGTTAGGTGAAATGAAAAATTCAGAAGGCCTCACCAGCAGAGTAACAGCTATTGCGGACCAAATTAATGAGCTAAAATATGAAATGCAGAAAACTTTAGACAACAACAGAGGATGAGAGTGGGTGGGGTGAAGCCTCCAAATAAACAAACAGGTAGCAAGAACTTTGGGATGAATTCAAGATAAACAAGATGAGAATATCTGGAGAACTGGCAGTCAGGAAGATAACCCTATAAAGAAGCAATAGTCAAATACGTCAGTGCTGAGAAGTTCTGAGAGCTGGAAAACATATGAAACAGCATCATGGATGACCAGAATACCAGCTAAAAGAAACCTACATTAAAATCACCCAGGCACATTTTAAGGGAGAGATAAAATACTAAAAGAGGCAGGACCAAAAAAGGAAATTATATGCAAAGGAACTATTAAATAATTAAAGGAGGTTTACTAAGTTAAATTCTTCTGGCCCTTAGATAGTGCTAGGATACAGTTAAAAAAACAACAACCCATTTCATATTTTACACAACCATAATTGAGACTTGTAAGAAATATATACAACTTCATGGATAAATAACAGCTCAAGACTCCATACACTTAAAATCATATTCACAAGAACTAAATGGCCTAATTTAAAACAAACACATAAAATTAACCCCCCCAAATAAACGCCTATAGAAGGATGACACATTCTTGCAGCAATCTCTTTCAAAGTCAATGTACTAAACAGACCAATTAAAATACACAGAATGGCAGAATAAATTAGAAAATTGAACTCAATATTCTGTTGTCTGCAAGAAATACATTTGAAAGTCAAAACAAACACAGACTCAATGTCAAAGATTGCAAGATAATTCTTCAAGCATACAAGCTTGAAAAGAAGCATACCAAAGGTCTGGATGACCATACTAGTATCAGATGAATCTTGCTCAAAGATATGTAACAGAAAAATAAATTTCTTTTTAGTTTTTGGTCACACCTGGCAGTGCTCAGGGCTTACTCTTAGCTCTATGCTCAGAAATCACTCCTAACAGGCTCAGGGGACCATATGGGATGCCGGGATTTGAACCACTAGCATTCTGCACTCAAGGCAAACGCCTTACCTCCATGTTATCTCTCAGGCCCCGAGAAATAAATTTCTTAATGAACAAGTTATATATATATGTATATATATGTTATGAATATATATATCATATATAGCAAGGTATATATTATAAAGATATCTATATATAATCATGAAAAACTGACACTCTTGAAGATATATGTATCTAATGAGGGACCAGAAAGATAAACTACTGCTAATAGACATGAAGGAAGGTATTAGTAGCAATATGATGGATATATCTATATATCTGTGCATATAGATAAGCAAATATATAAAATGTATTTATATGTATAAACATATACATTTATATATAAGTATATATAAATAAGCAAAATTTTCATAAATATTTAGAAAACATCATACATAATGAAATGAATCAGAGGGATTGGGGCAGATATAGAATGACTGCACGCTCGTGGGATATAAAAGCATAGTATCAGAATAATTCCCAAATATAATAAAAAATATAGGGTAGAGAAGTGCTGGTGGGACAGATAAGGATCATTGTGACAATAACAACTGAAAAATATCACCCTAGACAAGAATTAAGAATTGAAATGAAGTGGTACACGTGATGCTCCTTCAGTAATTGTATTGCAAACCACAAACAGAAGGAAGTAATCAAGGTGTTTAATTAAAAATAAAAAAAAATTAAAAAAAAGAATACAAAGTCATATTTGGTGGTTGTTAGCATGTGGAAAGATTAGGAAGTAGTATACTCTATCACAGTTTCACACAATAAACATGATATTGCTCAAAAATAAAAAAAGAAGGAAGTGGTAGTGAAGGGCAGTCATAGAGAGATAGGAAGAGAGGTAGATCTGCCATAAATAAAGGCTGGGCGGGGGGTAGGAAAAGGGCAAAATAACCTGGGAAATTTATGGTAGAAAATTGAACACTGGTGAAGAGTTGGGTTTTGGAATTGTATGACAAACGTAGCTATTAAGAAATTTTTAACTCTATACCTCATAGCAAATAAATGAAAAAGCTCATAGCAAATAATTGAAAAAAAAATAAAAAGATTAAGCACACTTGCTTACATAAAGGGCTAAATTTTGAGCCAAATACACTTTCCACAACCATGATCTCTTTGTGAGGTGTCATTTTCACAAATTTTCTTTTTGCTGAACTACTTTAAAATTATATTTACCTTTTTAAATAAACAATAGAAAATGAATTATTTGTGCCTTCCAAGGGAACAGACTTGGGAAAATGAGGTGGAAAACTAGGGACCATTGTTGAAGATGGTTCATACTTATTTTTAGTTTTTTTCTTGTTCTTTTTTTTGGGGGGGAGGTTACACCCAGAGGCGCTCAGGAGTTACTCCTGGCTCTGCACTCATAAAAAGCTCCTGGCAGGTTAAGGGGGTCCATATAGGATGCCAGGAACCCAACCACCATCAGTCCTGAGTTGGCCACAATGAAAACACTCTACCTCTGCACTATCTTGAGATTATTATTGGATCATGAAATTACTGAAACAACTGTATCATAAAGAATGTTGTGAATCAATTTATAAATTATAAACAAAATTATTTAACACTATTTAACATGAAATGCTGTTAAATATAATTTAAACTAATAGAAATATTGGGGTTGGAGAGATAATATAGCAAGTAGAGCACTAATCTTACATGCAGCCAACCCAGATTCAATCCCAGCATCCCATATAATCTCCTAAGCATTCAGTATGGCCACAGAACAAACAGACAAAACATGCAAAGGCTTGATTTCTTGTTTAGTTAATCCACAATCAAACCTGAAATTTGTCAATTCTATGATAGACATTTATAATGATAGACTTTATACTCCAAACATTATACTGTAGCATTATGTTATATAAAATAGAAATTTTCAAGCATTTTTAAAGGAATCTATAATAATTGCTTTAGTGTTCTTTAAGGAAAATGCATAAATACATTGAGTACTATAAAAATAAGTTGAGTAGTTCTGGGCAGGAGTGGTGGCTCAGGGCATAAGGCATTTGCCTTGAGCGTGTTAGCCTAGGACAGACCTCAATTTGATCCCCGGAGTCCCATATGGCCCCCCAAGGCAGGAGCGATTTCTGAGCTCATAGCCAGGAGTAATTCCTGAGCATCACTGGGTGTGACCCAAAAACCAAAAAAAAAAAAAAATAGTTGAATAGATGTTGATATACATAATTTAATTATTCCTAATAATATTAATATTGATAGTGGGGGAAAAGAAGAGGAAGGTAATCAATAGTGCCCAGCAATAAGAACAACAGACTGGCTCTTCGGGTTTATAGCTTCTATTATGATCAGTAATGTTTTTCTCTTAATTATAGTTAGAATTAGAATTACATATGGGTGTTAGGTACACTACTAATCTCAGACTGGTTTTTGGAGAAGTATTTTTTTGGTTTCGTCCAAGAAAAGACATATAACATTGCCCCCTTGTTCATATCTTACCTTATTTGATAAAGTATTTACACATTCATGAAGAAAGGTTAAAGGTTTTGCTACCTCTAAAAAGGAGTTCTCATTAAATTTTAATTTCATTCATCAAATCACGCATAAAGGTGTCCCTTCATGAATTGCCTTTGAAAAAAGTTGTATCTAAATTAATGTATATGCTCATATTATCACGATGCAGATTGTGGTCATTGTTTAATGAATGTATCTCTTCCCTTTAACATCAGAGAGTGTTAAGGCTTATTCAGTTTCTTTTTCTCAGTCAAAAAAAGAAAGTAGAGGTCTATAATTCAATAGACTTTTTCTTTTTCTTTTTCTTTTCTTTTCTTTTCTTTTCTTTTCTTTTCTTTTCTTTTCTTTTCTTTCTTTCTTTCTCTCTTTCTCTCTTTATTCTTTCTTTTCTTTCTTTCTTTCTTTCTTTCTCTCTCTCTCTCTTTCTTTCTTTCTTTCTCTTTCTTTCTTTCTTTTTCTTTCTTTCTTTCTCTTTCCTTACTTTCTTTCTTTCTTTTTCTTTTTCTTCTTTCTTTCTTTCTTTGTCTGTTTCTTTCTTTTTTCTTTTTTTCTTTCTTTCCTTCCTTTCTTCCTTTCTTTCTTTCTTTTTCTTTCTTTCTATCTTTCTTTCTTTCTTTCTTCTTTCTTCTCTTTCTTTCTTTCTTTCTTTCTTTCTTTCTTTCTTTCTTTCTTTCTTTCTTTCTTTCTTTTCTTTCTTTCTTCTTTTTATTTTAAGAAAACAAAGGATCAGTAAGAAAGCTGGGGTATGGGATTCCACTAAATAGGATACCTGAAAAAAGTGTTAAGCCTCTTTTTATATTCTATTTTCAGAGAGATGCATATGAATTAGATTTAAGTAATGCAAGTTAATGTGATTAGAAATGCTGAGAAGAGCAGGATATTTGCAAAGATTATATTTTGCTTATCCTGAGTGCATATCCTGGGACCATCCTAAAACATCTCAGGAAATTTTTTCTGAATCCATTTTCTTTCTTATGATATTATTTGCCTATTTTCTCCCTTTGGCTATATATAATTAAAAAAAGAATTAGATAAATTTACATTTACCTAGTCAGAAAAGAATACGTAGTTTCAGTTTTTCACTAAGATCAAAAATTTGCCTATTTCCCTATCACATAAGTTCAAGTAGAAAAAAAGTATGTACAAAAAAATACATATGTACAGTGGCCAACTGTCTCGTTGGACGTAAAATATTAAGTAAAAAATAAGCACCATTGGAGATCTTGGTATAACACATATGCTCAAAAGGGTAAGATAGAGACCGAAGCTTGAGAAAAACACTTAGTAATAGTACACTAATTAAAAATCATTTTAGAATGATTCAACATTTCCAACTGTTAGCTTTTAAAACTGATAACCATTTACTGGTTAAAAAAAAACAACAAATTATAAGAAAACATATATAAATTATAACAAAACACCCCCCAAACCATAGCAGTGCTAATGCAACATGTGAAACCTATCAATCAGATTAATTAATTCTAAGTCCCTTGATATGTGGTCCTCTTTTTAATCAAGAAAGAAAATGTGACTTATTAGTTGAATCCAGATCACTTCCTGTTTATATAAAGAACATCTTTTGGGAAAAATTATTTTTGTGTCTTTGCCTATTTCCAATATCTACACATTTGTTTTTCTAGTTATGACAGAAACTATTATATTACCCTTTAAAGATAAAAGAAATTGCCAACGTTCTCTCTAGAAAAACAATCACTTTGATGACAAACTTAAACAATGAACTCTTCCAAATTGGCATCTAAAGTAATGACTTCAAATCACACACATTCTCATTATAGGTTTACTTTCATTGGAAATAGAATGCCTTTTAGATTTCATATTCAAAATCTATAAACATGAGATTCTACGTATTATATCGAATCAGTAAAACAAATTAACAGAGGGAAGGTGTGGCTGTGAATACATGAATTGAGTTCTATTAAAAAAATGGTCTATGTATGTCCTAAAAAATAAAGGAGGGTATTTTTGATGATAGGTTGGAAATATCAGCTACAATCTGATACTGGGGAAACATAGGTTATCAACTTTTAACATCAAATGTACAATAGTTAGTAAACAATGGTTCTCTAGTCATTTCAGCAAGTCACACCTCAGGAATCTACATATTAGATGAGGTTGAAAGAAACATGCAGTAAATGCAAGTAAAAAGAGAACATATCTCGATTATTTAAATCTCTGCATCTCCAGTGAAAAATTGAGCCAGAAAACATTCCTACAACAATGAATAAGTCTTCCTGTTTTTTTAAATAAATTTTCCCAGCATTGTTTTTATTAATTAAAATAAAAAGTTGTATCTTAGTATGGTTACAATCGTGTTAAATTTTATAGTATTAACGTGTAAAACCACTGCACATCTGCACCACCAAAGTGCCAATGGCTCTATATCACTATTTTCTGTTGTCTCTCCTCTGATCTTCTTGCCACCACTTTCAAATTGTTCAGTAATAAGTTTTGAAATCTAAGATCAAGAGCTTGTTATTGTTCATTGCTGTCTATTTTCTTCTTTTGTTTCTTAGATCTGTCTTCCACAGAGAATAAGATTATGAATATTGTTCTTTCTTCTGATTATTTTTGGGGGGTCACATCCTGCAGCTCTCAGGTCTAACTCCTGGCTCAATGCTCAGAAATGGCTCCAGGCTGGCTCCCGGGACCATATGGAATGCCAGGATTCGAACCACCATCCTTCTGCATGCAAGGCAAATGCCCTACCTCCATGCTATTACTCCGGCCCCACTCCTGATTTTTAATTAACATTACATCCACATTTTATCCACATTGCAGAAAACTATTTTTGTTGATATATGCCAATATCAGTATCAGAGTGGTGCAAGTTTATATTTCTATACATTTTTGTTTTGTTTTGTTTTTGGACCCAGTGACGCTCAGGGGCTATTTCTGGATATGTGCTCAGAAATCAGTCCTGGCTTACGGGACATATGGAATGCCAGGGATCGAACCCAGATTTGTCCTGGGTCAACTGCATGCAAGGCAACGGCCCTACTGTTGTGCTATCACTCTGGCCCCTTGTTACTATTCTTATATGCATTTTTCTGATCATAATTAGTAAGTATAGTGTAACTTTATATGTATTGGTTGACCATAGACATGCTTCTTTGAGAAAAAATGTGTGTATATAAGAGAGAGAGAGAGAGAGAGAGAGAGAGAGAGAGAGAGAGAGAGAGAGAGAGAGAGAGAACTTATCCCAATTGAAGACCTCTATATTAGAACCAAATCCATAATGGATTTGAGGAAAATAGAGAAAAAACTGCATGGTATTGATTATAGAGACATTTTTTTTTTTTTTTTGGTTTTTGGGCCACACCCGTTTGACGCTCAGGGGTTCCTCCTGGCTATGCGCTCAGAAATCACCCCTGGCTTGGGGGACCATATGGGACACCGGGGGATCGAACCGCGGTCCATACGCTTGCAAGGCAGACACCTAATCTGTAGCGCCACCTTCCCGGCCTATAGAGACATTTTCAATGACTCAAAACCTTTGACTAAGAAAATAAGAATAAAAATAAACAGCACTATATCAAATTCAGAAACCTTTTCACTAAAAGATAAAACTAACTAGGTTTTGGCCAGAGAGATAGCACATTGGAAGGACTTTTGTCTTGCCCGCAGCAGTTCCAGTACAGATGGTGGTTCAAGTCTTGGCATCCCATATAGTCCCCCATGCTTGCCAGGAGCGAGTTCTGAGCATAGAAGCAGGAGTAACCCCTGAGTATCGCCAGTTGTGACCTCAAAACCAAAAAAGAAACAACGACAAAACAAAAAAAAACCTGACTAATGTAAAATGATACTTTATTTTAAATCTTTATTTTAATGATCTATTTTATATCTTTATTCTAAATAAAATACACATAATATATTTGTATATTTTATATATGCTTATTTTTTACCTATTACTTTAGATAATACTTTCAATTGTCAGTTTATTCAAGCTGATAGACTATTAACAAATGGTACAGACAAAGGCAAAATTTATTTTAATTATCAAATATGATGGTGGTAGTGTGTAACATATTTATTATCAAGGATGAAAAATATTTGTTATTATGTTATTTTGATATGATTTTTACACTGACAGTTTTAATTTCTTATAAATACCTTTTGAATGTTATTTTTTATCTTGGCTTTCACTGTTCCCAACAGAAATTAAAGATGATTTGTATTACTCTAATTTCATTCGAATTCTAAGCTCATTCTGTATTAAACAATTTCAATCATAAATCAGTGTAGGATGATGCAAATGTCTTCTTGAAATTCTACTGTTTCTTAGATTTATAATTCTGATTGAAGATTATAAAATTAAAGTTTCTACAATATAATCATCTGTTTGCAGCATATTTTAATATACTTTGTCCATTGTACTTTTGATTCATTTTATGGTTTTAGTTATCAAGCTTTTATGTTTTCAAATTTAGATTAAAAGTATACTTTTATTGACTCAGATAACTAGGATTTTTTATTTTATATTTTACTTTTTTTCTTTGTTATTCAAATAACTTTCATGTGCAGTGATCCTTTCACCTACAAGATCATGTTTTTTTTTCAGTATATTTTTAATATAGAATTATTTTATTTTTCTATTTAATTAAAGATATTCCTTGTCATATCTTTCAGCCATTTAATAAGAATACTAATAATATACCTTTTATTTTTAGGATATTTTGGAATATTCCAAAATAGAGTTCAGAGCTCATTTATAGCTGCCACACCTGATGTTATTTGTCTCACTTGGCAAGATAAATCTTTGCTCCCTCTGGAAATGCTATGCTATTTGTGCCCATCTGTACTAAAGGCAAACAAGGCAACCCTGATATGCTGAGAACTTCAAGGGGTCAATGCAGCGATCAGAAGTTATTATAATGCCATAGGCATTCAATGAGTGCTTTCCTAATCTCAGAGTACAAAATTGCTAGATCTTATGACATTACGTTTATATTTATATTTTTGCGGTTTACTTCTTCGAAAATATAGTAATTTTTATTTAAATGCTTAAAATACTGTCACTGCAAAACCTCATTAATCTTTTTTTAGAAAAATCAGAGTTGCTTATATTCTTGACATTTTTTTGTTTTTGAAATAAACATCTATTGGAATAATGTTGGTGTATAACATGATATATATTCTAATATAAGCTCATACTGAGATTTATTAAGTATGTATTAAGCATTATTAGGGAAGTTGTAATGTTGTCTTATTGTAGAACTAGTATGTATTATAATAGTATAATTCTGGGGCCGGGAAGGTGGCGCTAGAGGTAAGGTGTCTGCCTTGCAAGCGCTAGCGTAGGATGGACCTCGGTTCGATCCCCCGGCGTCCCATATGGTCCCCCCAAGCCAGGGGCGATTTCTGAGCGCCTAGCCAGAAGTAACCCCTGAGCACCAAATGGGTGTGGCCCAAAAACCAAAAAAAAAAAAAGTATAATTATAAGAAGAGATGGGATCATGCAGTTCAACTCATTAAAATATGAACAGAATTGGAGGGTATCATGTTAAGTAAAATAAGTCAGAATAAGAAGGACAGATAACATGACTTCACTCTTCTCTGGATATATGAATACAAACATTATAATAAATAATAGTGAGAAGTTACAAAATCTTGGAACTGGAATACAAAACCAATGACCAAATATTGAGGAGATAGGGAGAAAACTGGAATAGGATAATATTGGAACAGTGGTAGTGGATCAAGTGCACTGCAGTTAAGTGGTTGGGTATATAAAACTATATTTATGCTGTATACTTTAACACTATTATTACTACTTCACCTATAATAGCTAATTATAATTTAAAAATATAATAGTTTGCTAATTAGAAACTTTTCATAGATCCCTGTTTTACTGAAAATGAAGGCATTATAGAAGATTGTCAACTCTGGAAAATTGTTGAGAATTAGTTAAAATGTGTTGAAAATAAAAGCAATAAAATATTATAGTATCAATCAAAATAATATATTGAACTAAATTATTTTATTGAAGCGAAATAATTTTTACTGAGATTTATTTAGAAAAAATGTGAGATTATGGAACTGGAGTGGTGGTGTGGAGCAGTAAGGTGTCTGTCTAGCCAGCACTAGCCTCGGACAGACCGGGGTTCTATCCCCTGGAGTACCATCGGTCCCCAAGCCAGGGGTGATTTCTGAGCTCATAGTCAGGGTTAACCCCTGAGCATCACCAGGTGTAGCTTCCCCCACAAAAAGAAAAAAAGAAAAAAAAAAAACAAAGAAAAAAGTGATGGTAGAGAAAAAAAGAAGTATATCTTAGAGAAAAATAGAGGCTTCTCTGGAATGGATATAAGCCAACAAAGAAACACAGAGACAAGCAAAAGAAATGAGTTCAAATAAAATCATGGGCTTGAAGAACATGCCTAAATTAATCTTTATTTATTTATCATTGTTTAAAAAAAACATTTGAAACATTACTTTTACTCACTTTTCAAATATATTAAATTTATGTAAAAGATGATTCCTACATTATCTGGAGAATGCTAAAACAAATTCTTTATCTGGAAACTATAGCATTTCCTGTTATCACAGTCTTATTTAACTCATGGAAGAATACTTTATTCAGATATTGTTGGGCAAAGCATATTCAGGAATGCTGCGCAGGGACAGCTCTCAACTTTCTGCTTGGGGCACATGTATTTGATAATGCTTAGGAGATTTTATAGCAATAGGATTAAACATGGACCAATGGTCATATATTTACAAATTTTGTTGATTTAAATCATAATGCCTGATTACAATCTAAGTCAAATATTGTAATATTTTGTAAACAAAAGGGGAATTTGCAGATTGGTTATTAATTTGTTATTGTAAAATATTTCATATTCTCAGTTGACCTTTTGGTCAGTCTTGATAAATCATTGTTTCTATCTCACTTACCATGAAATTTATTTGATTTTCTCTCTTCGCAACATAACTCAGAAGAACACAGATTACCTTATGTGTTAATCTTCTGCACTAATCTTCAAATAAACTCTGACATTATTCAATAATTCTATTGAATTTAACTCACCAATAATATGTATAGAATACAGTTTTCCAATTCAACAGCCAATACTGAAGTAATATTAGTACGATATAAGTAGACCACTTTCAATGAATAGATCCTACATTAGACTGATTGTTAGATCACTGTGTAGATAAATTATCCAGATAGAGTTATCAAGATAATAATGGTTTTAAATAAAGAAAATAGAGATTGATTTAATATAATTTAATATACACAAAAATATGCTATGTTTTTACAAACCCCCAAATGTTGGAATACAAAGGAAAAATCATTTAAAATATGCAAATTAAAATATCAGACATCTTTGACTATAAGTATATACAACTAGAAATCAAACATTTAAAAAATCAAGAAAAACTGGAAAACTGCATAAATACGTGCAGCTTGTAAAACATGAGTCTGAATAATCATTTCCTGAGTGAAGAAATCAAAGAAGAAAATAAAGTGGAAAGCAATTAAAATAAAAATGATGAGTTACCCAATTCTATGTGAGGTAGCAAATGTAAAGAGGAAAGTTTGAAATAATATAGATAATGCCAATGAATAAGAAAAAATATTAACCAACCTCTCCTCTCCAGTAGAGAAACTACAGAAAAATAAATATAGCTACATAATAGTGAATGGAAGATATAATAAAAATTATTGTGGAGATAAATGAAATTGTAACATAAAAGACAATTTTAACAATTTAGTGGAAGGCACGGTGCTGATTCTTTGAAAGTGTAAATATAGCATATATATAATAAAAGTATGTATATTTAAATATATTTATATAACATATAAAGTTATGTAGTATATTATAAAATTATATATATACAATTTTAAAGTATAAACAAGTCTGATCAAATATAGCTAGGTTCACTAATAATTGAAAAAGGAAATTTAAATTAAAATAATTAGAATTACAGCAGGTGGAAATTACAGTAGATTTTTACAAAATTCAAAAGACACAAAACTATTGTGATCATAATTGCCAAGTAAATGTTTAATTTAGAATATATTGAAAAATTGGAGCATCCTATAAAACCATCCAAAATGAATCCAGAAGAAATAGATTTATCAGATAAATTATAAGTACAAACCAATATTGCAATGAAAAGTTTTTTTAAAAGCCAACAAATTGGAGATGGGTTCACTAATTAGTTATAAAAATTACTTAAAGATTTAATCCCTGTATTTCTTAAATTTTCTAAAAATATTGGAATATGAGGAATTATTCAAAATATAATTTAAGACATCAATATAATACTAATTTAAAACTTAAAAATAACTCTAATTTAAAAATTAAACAAGGATGTACACAAAAATACTTATATAAAGAACAGTGATGAAAAATCCTTAACAAAGTATAAGTGAATAAAGCAATCAACATGTAAAAAGAGTAAAAAACTTTAAGTTTATTCCAGAATTTGAAGGGTATGTCAACATATATATGTAAATCAATTATTTATCATGTCAATAAAACAAACTACTAAAATTACAGACTTTTGGACACAGGGCCTTGTATGAGATATAATGCTTGACTTGCACAATTGAACCTGGCTCAATTCTTGCACCACAAATGATCCCTTTGGACTGATATGTATGATCTCTGAGTACATTGCCGGTATTAATGTTGAATACCTCTGGAAGTGGCCCCCAAACAAGCAGAAGAGTTACCAGGTCATATCAGCAGGTGCAGAAAATATTTCTTAGTGATGAACAGTAATGAGAAAAATTCTCAGAAATAAGAAATAGAAAGAATATACCTTAAAATAATGAAAACCATGTCTGAAAAACATGCCTTAATTGTAAAAAATAAATAAATAAAAATAGTTCCTTTAACATTATGCAAAGGTAAGTATTTACTTCTTATCACTATCACTTAGATAAAGGAGTTATGTAATAAAAATATATTAAAATATATTAAAGCCCAAAGTTGATGGGACAGAGAAATATTAATGCAGAGGCTAGGACATTTGCCTTGCACATGCCTGACCCAGGTTCGATATTTGACATACAATTTGTTACCCCATGAATTACAGGAATAGTTTCTAAATGCAAAGAAAGAAGCAACCCATTAACACCCCTGGTGTGCCTGGGTGTTATAAAACAACTTAAATATTCTATGAAAATATATTAAAAGTCTAATATAGAAAAATCTATAAGTAACAATTTGATGTTATTTATTTAGAGGAGGTACACCAGCAATATTTCAGGGCTTACTCCTGACTCTGCTGAACTCAGGGAGTCACTTCTTGCAGTATTAAGGGGACTATATAGGATGAAATTGGGGTTGGATGCATGTCAAACAAGTAAGTGCCTTACCCGCTGTATATTTTCTCTCCAACTTCAAAAGTATTTAACTTTTATACAAAATACAATGAATAATAAAAAACAAACAATTTAATTTACTAGAGCACCAAAAATAAAAATGTGTTGAATACACTTAGAAAACTGTGAAAAACTTTCCCACTGAAAACAATGTCATCATTAAAAGGAATATAAAAAGACACAAAGTAATGGAAAGATATCCTGTGTTCATAGATTTGAAGAATTAATATTGCAAAATGTCCTTGGAATTAGACAAATTTACAAATTTATTATTATTAAAATATCAGTGGAATATTTTCAAGGCACTTGGGAACTCAATAAAAATGCTAAGACATCTAAAGCAAAAGTTGACAATTGGAAGTCATCAACTTAAAAGTTTTTTATACTGTGAAATAAATTATTGAAACATAAAGACAGATAACCTATAATTTAGGAATGAAGAAAGCTTTTCGCATCATATATTAACCAAGAAGCACATGTCAGATTACAGAAAGTACTCAAAACCTCAACCATATGCAAAATAAAACAATCACAAATGATATTTGATTTGTCACTGCAGGCAAATATTCCATACTTAAGTAATCTTTATTTCATTTATCAGATAGTCACCCTATCTTCTAATCACTACTAATGGTTTTATAGTTCATAATGGTTAAAGTTCAATAATGATTTTATTGTTGTCATATTTATTTATCTTCTCTCTATAAGACACATTTGATTGAATTTATTTTTATGAGTGTGCAATTTGACTAGATGTAATATCCTCTAGGATCATTCATATTATGCATAGCAGCATTTCATTGGTCCACTTCAGGTCAAATGTTGTTTGAGAATTTTTCTGTCAATTTAAAACACATCTTCACTAGTCAATTGTTTGTAGATTAACACTTAGCTTCTTTCCAGTTTATAGATATTCTAAATAATGTTTTAATAAATATGAAGGTAAATATAGCTTAATTTTCAATAAAATCAACTTCTTATTAAAAGGTGACTAAATTTTTTCTGTTTAAAAGTATTGTTTATTGGGGCCGGAGAGATAGCATGGAGGTAAGGCATTTGCCTTTCATGCAGGAGGTCATCGGTTCGAATCCCGGCGTCCCATATGGTCCCCCGTGCCTGCCAGGAGCAATTTCTGAGCATGGAGCCAGGAATAACCCCTGAGCACTGCCGGGTGTGACCCAAAAAACCACAAAAAAAAAAATAAAAATAAAAGTATTGTTTATTTTATTTTACAAGTTCAAAATTGATACTTCTGGACATGATTTATTATAGAAGTCAATTGTATCTTTTTTAAACTATAAACAAAGATGAAAATTTGTCTGGAATGTTAAATGTTTTCGAGTTTCCTTTATTTGTATTACATTAATATATAAATGTAATTTTCTATATCAATGGAGAATGAAGAAACTTCTCTAAAACTCAATACCTTCCTTGAATAATTGATTATATTTTATAATTTTAAGCTAAATTATTACTAATAACATTTGATTACCAATAACTATAAGTACACTCCATTTTATTATTATTTTTATTTAATGTGAAAATTGAGATACATACACTGTCATTAATATGCTTGAGTGTGTTTAAGACACCCAACTTAAGAATATTTGAAGTGTAGAAAATTTTGGCCATCTTATTTCTTTAAAGTTATAATTTCTAGTATTATGTTAGAAAATGATGAGCTTTCATCTAATTATAGACTGTATATGAAACAAAGGTTACCTGTATCTTCCTTTTAATGAATGACTATTTAGTTCCATCTACTTCTGATTTCACAATAGTGTCAAATATCAGTGGGGGAGGAGGAAGATGGGGAGCATCGGTGGTGGGATGTTGCACTGGTGAAGGGGTTGGTCTTTTTTTTTTTATAACTGAACCCCAACTACAAAGATGTTTGTGATCATGCTGCTTAAATAAAGATATTAATTAAAAAATGTTTTACCAAATGTTTACAACTCATATATAATAATTGTGGTTAATGTGATATTATAATGGCTACATATGTAGAATATAATTTAATAACTTAGCATTTATAGTACACGGACCAAGCATCAACTTCCTTATTTTTAACAGATCAATTCTTTCACCAACTTGAACATAACTCAATTGAATGATGGTAGTGCTATGTTGATAAATCTGGAAGAACATGATACATTTAGAATGTTTCTTAAATAATATTGGAGGAAATGTGATATCAGCTTAAAGTGACTAAGATTGACTGGGTTTTATAATTTGTGCAAAAATCAGAGGATTCAATTAGCATCCATGTAGAAAATTTTGATTTGCCTTTCAGGAAAATTTTAATTTCTGGAGACATAGCCTCTCTGAAGTCCTTAGATAACACTGCACAGAGTAGCAGAAACATTATTATACATTCTATGTGGCATATAAAGAGCTTTGGGGATGCGGAGGGCCACAAGAGTTCTTTTTGACTCAGCACTCAGAAATTACTCCTGATTATGCTCTGGGAAGCATAATGGTATGCGTACAATTGAAACAGGTCATCCTTGTGCAAAGCAATGACCTGCTTTTATAGACTACTTCTTCAGCCCCTCCATTACAATCTTTAAAAAGAATCTGTGTTACCCAGTTTTCATTCTCTACATTTGCTATAGCTTCACATTAAAATAATGGAAATTAATATATGTGGCATATCGGTTGATCAATACTTATTAGAAATCTAATATAAGCTTCTCTATGTAACATAATGAAAATATTAGTGTGCTTTTTTAATTATGATAAAACCTCAGAGAAGTTAAAGGTAACTTCAAATACTTTGATAGAGATAGTTGCTGTTTCAGTTGGATATTTCTAGAGATATTTTGGAACACATGATAATTTCAGTATCTTATTTGATTCTTGATATTTCAATTATATTAAAGCTTATTTCTTTCCAGCAAATCAGGTACATTGAAATTTTTGAGTTGAATATTTTTAATGTAGGGACAGCTGAGCATCACAGCATTTATAGAATGATTTTGACCAATATTAAGTGGTCAACACTATAATTTCCCCATTTCTGATGACTAAAAATGTCTCCAAAACTTTATCTTTTGACTAAATTAGTTGTACTCAATTGTAGTTCCAATGTAGTTACAAATTTGTTACTACAATTGTAGTAACAAATGTAATTACAACATGTTGTTCTACAAATGTAGTAACAAATATAATTACATGTTGTCCAGTGAAAGCATTTCTAAAATGAGAAGACACATGGCATATATAGTAGTTAGTGAGCTAAAATGCTGGTAAGCATATTACAATATCCTGTATAGACCCAAAAACAAAAAAGATCCCCGCATGCAGATATTCTTGAATTTGTGATGCAAAATTTCTAAATATGTTCAGTTACTTTATTTTAAAGTATGTTAGATTAATTTCACTTGAATAAAAGCTTTCCTCAGCTATTCAAGATATATTTAAAATCAATTTAAGATTTAGATTTTTCTGTTCCTGGCAATACAACATCCTAACTTTCTTAAGTTGCAACTGATATTTTTGTCTTTCATATGCAAATTTAAATTTCACAAAATTGAAGAGTAAAATATTGTATTTCAGTGTAATACTTCTCAGTCTCACTTTTCTTTTTTGAAAGCTTTATTTATTTATTTATTTATTTATTTTAATTTAATTTTGTAACACTGTGATTTACCAAGTTGTATATAATATAATTGTTTCAGGCATTCAACACCAATTCCAACAGTATTGTGAATTTTTCTCCTTATCTTTACTTCATAATTTTCTCTAGTTCCCCACACAACATTCAAACCTTCCCCCTTAGCAGGCACAAACAAATTTGTTGGCTTAGTGTTTAGACTGTGATCTCCTACAGTTGCTGCCTTTTAAGAATTTATGGGCCATGAAGTCATCATAGGCTTTTTAACCAGCTTTCAGCTTGTGTCTTTGCATCAAATTATCCTTATAATGTTGCCAAATGAAACGAATGTTTTTCCCCTTAAGAGAATTCACAGCTTTCTCTCATTTGATTTTAAAAATAGTGTGTCCTACACTGGCCAGCATTTCTGTCATTCTCATTAGGAAACTTATCCCTCGAGATATGTATATTTTCTAACCTACCATGTCTTATAATTCCAGTCTTTTTTCTAGTGTGATTCTATTGTATTTGTGTTTCAACTAGTTTCATAGAACACCTTTTAAAAATGTAATTTATATGCTATTGGTAAAGGTTATAAGAAGAAGAAATATATTTAAAACACAAAACTGCGATAGTTGAGGACTCTTTAAGCTCCTTTATTTTCCTCTTTCTCAGAAATCGATATTTAATGTTTTTGATAATTGTATTTCTCAATTATAGGATTATATCAGAGTCTGCAAATTGGCACTCTCCTATCAATTTTAGTGGTTCCATTTATCTATCTTTAGTATTAAAAATATAATCATACATGGATATGCTTCAATATTTTGTGCTGGTTTTAAAACTTCTCTGATTCAGGATTTAGCCATCTGTATATTCGACTTTCTATCCTGGTTCATATGTATGCTTGTCTATGGGAGTGAATGAATTAAATCTCCTTCAAGTTTTAGCCTACGTGTAGTATTGTCAGATGGACACAATTTTTCCTCTTGCCTTATGAGTGAGAGAAATTAACATAAGTAGCGCATCTGCCAAATTTATGAAAATGTAACATATGACTTGTAATAATTAGTTGTTTATTATAATAATATAATTTCAAATAATTTTTAAAAAGTTGTTACCTTCATTTAAAAGGCAAATTATATATCTAGAGTAATATTTCTCTTCTTTTTTTTTCTCTTGAAGTTTGGGCCACACCTGGTGGCACTCAAGCTTTACTCATGACCCTGTTTTCAGAAGGCACTTCTGGTGGCCTCAGGGACCATATAGGATGCTTGAGATCAAACCTGAGTCAGACTTGGATTGGCAGCGTGCAAGGCAAACTCTTTACTGCTGTGCTATTGCTCTGGTCCCCATAGTAATAATTCTTAGATATTTTGGTATAGGTCTTTGTAAACATTATGGAAGATATTTTATTTAGATGAGGAAAACATTAAATTTAGAGACGTCATTGGCAACAAATACTTTCAACACACAATTATGTAATCTAAAGAAGACACAATGTAAATGTATTTACCTTAAATATTATATTTAATATTAATACACAAATAATAACAAATATTTATTAAAGTTTAATTATTTTTAATAGTTTTTGTTTATACAGGTTCAACAATCTTTCATTAATTCATTCCTTTTTCCTAAAGACATTGAATATAATAGCTATAGTTTCCAGGTTTAAATAATAATATAGAATTTGAAACCAATAAGCTCCATTTTGGGGGCCGGGCAGTGGCGCTAGAGGTAAGGTGCCTGCCTTGCCTGCGCTAGCCTTGGACGGACCGTGGTTCGATCCCCTAGCGACCCATATGGTCTCCCAACCCAGGAGTGACTTCTGAGCGCATAGCCAGGAGTAGCCCCTGAGCATTACCGGGTGTGGCCCCCCAAAAACAAAAAAACAAAAACAAAAACAAAAACAAACAAACAAAAAAGAACTCCATTTTTTTAATCATATCATGCTTTTTGGTGGTAGATACTCAACAGTAAATAACTATAGTAAGGAAGTACACACAATTATAGAGAACAAAAAGGTTTTCCAATGTCACAACATATAAGAGAAGATTTATATTGTATTATGGAAATTATAAATTGACTTAAAATGATGGGATAGGAGTGATAGCACAGCAGTAGAGAGTTTGCCTTGCATATGGCTGAAGGGAGAAGCACCGGAATTGATTCCTGGCATCCCAAATGGTTTCCTGATATTGGCAGGAGCTATTTCTGATCACGTCACCAGGAGTAAACTGAGCACCACAGGGTGATGCCCCCCAAATAAATAAATAAATGTTTAAAAATTGATTTGAAACAAAATAAACATAGATAAAATAAATATGAAACTTATTTCTATTAATTAGAACACTATTGAAAACTGAGTTAAAATTGGCAAGATATAAAGTTGTCAGGGGTTACTCTATGCTCAGAAATCACTTCTGGCAGCCTCGAGGGACCATATGGGATGTCGGGATTCGAACCAATGATCTTCTGCATGAAAGGCAAACGCCTTACCTCCATGCTATCTCTCCGGCCCCAAAAGCATATTTTTAAGGCTTGAATAACCTGTGAAGCATTAGGAAAATATAAAGAATATAAGAAAATGGGAATAAGCATAATCATAAGAGCAAAAGCAAGGGACAGAAAAAGCAAGAGAAAAATTAGGAAAAGAGAGGGGGAACATTTTATATCATATTTACTGATTAAAATTTTTTGGTAATTTTTTTATCATTTAAATTTTCATGAACCTAATATTTTCTAACTCCCCCTCTCCAATATAAATGAGTGTATCTTGACAAAAGTGAGACAACATCACTGTCTAAAAGTCACATACTATTACATATTGCACAGGAAAATCATTCTTGAAATTTACTCTGCCAGGAATCTCTTATGGTGAGACTTAGAATTCACTGCAACTTGCGTCAGATGTAGTGATTTGATAGCTTTACTACATGGTCTAACACTAGTTAGCATGTGATTATAATTATCTAGCCATTTTCTAGACTTCTCCATAGAACTAATATTTCTCTCCTTGAGGGGAAGAGTGTGGCATTCCAGCAGTGAACAGGGGAACTAGGAGACAATTCCAGAAAAAACTCTACCAAGGAATGCCTTAGTCCTTAAGTACTATGGCCAGCGGTGCTTGGAGTCACCACATTAGTACTTATGAATTGAAAGAAATAAAATATGTGGTTTTGTGCAAACAAGTTCTATACCAGTGATCTTTAAAAAATTGGTTTGTTTTAACTCACTGGCTCCTATATGCTAATCTTAAATGCATGCCATTATTTTCCTCTCCACAAATATTTATGTTCTTCATTAGTCTATGCAAAGAATTCTCTTGAAAACATTTTTATAATAAAAATTGAGCGTCTGTTACTACTGTCATCACTGTTGTTCCGAATTTATATAAACATGACTATTTTAAGTTTGCATAGATAAGAGCAATAGATCTTTCTTTCTTCTGATTTGAGTGGGTATATAATTAACATTTAGCACAGTCACATTTGGGCAAGGTTTCAAGAAATCAGAGAAAAGTATCTGACAAACAGGAATTTCCTTACTTTTTTTCAGACACTATATCAACCCCACCATATATTTTCTCATGTGTCAAGTTGTTTCTATGGCAACTTCAAAGTAATACAAAGCAGTTCGTGGTTATAAAGGATTTTTTGTTTAGATTATTTTTACATAGAATCAGTTGATCAACAAAATTTATTAAGACAAAGCCAACTATGTGCAAATCTATTTTATGGTATGTTGGTAGAGTTTGGCAGCTCCAGAGACAATTCTTTGTCGGTAATGATATTGATGTTTTGAGAGTCTTTTGTTTTCATTGAATGAAAGAAAAACAAAGTCAAAACTATGATTCTGATTGTAGACTCTTCCTGATTATTTAGGTGAAACAATATTATAATGAGAATAAATTGCATTTTGGACTTATATTTTTTTTTCTTTTTTATTGTAAGAATTTATTCAAGAGACAAAATTGATTAACATAATGAGGTAAACTAACATAACAATATAGTTGTAACTCCACCCTGGATTTAGGTGTACCTATCTGATACCCGCCCATTTCTGGGAGGGGTCTTGGGAACTGAATATTAGGTGTGACCTTACCTGCAAGACCCCGCGCATTCCTGGGAGGGGTCTTGGAATAGGTAGATAAACCCTGGAGCCAGGGGATTAGGGGCTTCCCTGCTGAGCGCTCAGGCTTTTGGGTCTCTGCCTCTTTTGGTCTTTGACCAGGATGGAGGCCAAAGGGATATGGCTGAAAGAAGTTAAGATGCAGGGCTAAGAATGGCTCAATGCTTGAAAGGTTATGATGTAGGCCACACACATATGGTGGATAGGGCATGAATAAAGCTGATGCTTCCTGATGCCTGCCTGTGAGTGAGTCTTGATTCTGCCGTTCACCTGGGCCTGGAACTGGCTGGCTGAATGTGGGTTGCGGAGCCACGTGGCCTGGGATGGCATCCACCACCATCCAGCTCAATCCTTAATTATTTGATACAACATATAGTGACATAACATAACATATAATATAATTGATATAATAATAATACATGTAAGTCAAAGAAAGTTTCTGATTAAAAACACATTTTTTTCCATAATGGCTTACATATCTTTCACAGTAGTATTTTAGGTACATGTTAACATTGAGTCAGGGGAATACCCATCACCAACTATGTCCTCCCCCCATTCCAGTTCCCTTTCTACAACCCATATACCTCACCATCAACCCCCCCCCCCGGGCTGGTAGAGTAGGTGGACTTATATTTTAAGGAAAAATTTGGGAAGTGTAGATCTTACTAAGTATATACATTGAAACATTTATCAGTTAATTGTATGCAAATACATACAGTGTGAATACAATGCTAATTAGCGTCAGTATGTTTTCATAATTTTTGATGGATTTTCTGGGTCACACCTGGTGGTGCTCAGGGGTTACTCCTGGCTCTAGGATCAGAAACTGCTCCTGGAAGGCTCTGGGGACCGTATCGGATGTTGGGATTAGCATCCACATTCATTCTGGATATTTTCAAGGCAAACACCCTAACACTAACTACATCCCTGTATTTTTAATTTTTGAAAGAGAAAATGTAGTAAGTCAATAAATGCAAAAATAGTCACATTAAAGAAACATAGTTTTAAAAGATTGCACGGTAGATGGTATCAAGTTGATTTTTGAAGCTGTGTATATGAAACATAATATGAATACTGTATATGAATAGAACATAAGTAACTTCTATTTATTATTCAAATACACACATACACACATATATATGTACAGAGAGATAGAGGAGAGAGGAGAAAGAGAAAGAGAAAGAGAGAGTTTTGTTTTTGGTTTGTTTCCATACCAGATCGTGCTCAGGGATTACTCTGGCTCTGGTATAAAGTTTTCATGTTTTTTCGAAGAAAGATAATTTCTGAGTTTATAATGAATTCTCCAGAGAAATAACACTATATAAAACTTGCTAGAATATTTTGTTTTATACTAATAATTTTAAATATATTTAAAATTTCAAAAAAATGGTGCATCTATGCCTTTCTATTTTAATAAATTCTAAAAGTTCAAAGTAAAAATATGATGGTAGATATTTTCATTCAATGCTCTCAAGAGAAACTTGTTAAGTATTAATTATTAATATACAACAATAAAATTAGTTTTTGTCAGAATCTGTTGCAAATTAGGTAGAGGAACAAGTTATAATTAGTTTATAATATATTCTTTGTACTGTTTACTAATTTTATTATAGGCAAGCATAGCTTTTTGTACTGTATTAATATCTCATGACTTCTATTGACATTAGTTGGTTTAATGCAGGGGTCTCAAACTCGCGGCCCGCAGGCCGTTTGCGGGCCCTCTGTACAACATTTTGTGGCCCACCTATGGCCTTCAAATATCGCGTATTTGCGATTATTCACTTACCAAATAATTGCAATAAAAATTGCATTAGTAAGGAAAAATTGCATTAAAAATTCACATACCCCGAACAGTTCCGTTGGGGTATGCAAATGTTTAATGCGATTGTTTGCAATTTTTTCTTATTAATGAAATTTTTATTGCGAATATTCAGTAAGCGAATAATCGCAAATACTTTGCACCTAGATCAGATGTCATTTCTGCTACTCCTGCCTGCTGTCCCTTGCATTATCGGAGGCCTAAGGGATAGAAGGGAGAGAAGTTTATTACAAAATTAGATTTTGTCATACCTTCATCATGACTTCATCAAAGCCTGCAGTGAAGAGAAAGATGATGACGAGCACAGACAATTTCAGGAAAAGTGGGAGACGCAGTATTTCTTTGTTGAGCACAGGGGCATCCCACATGTCTTATTTGCTCAGAGAAAGTTGCAGTGCACAAGGAATACAACTTGAAACACCATTATTCAACAAAACATGCTGAGGAATGTGCAAAATATTAAGGAAATGAGAGAGCCAAGCAGGTTGCCAGTCTTAAAGCATGACTAATGAGACAACAGATTTCTTCAAGAAAGCAACCAAAGAGAGTGTTGCATCAGTTGAAGCTAGTTACATGGTTAGTGAGATGATTGATAAGGCAGGGAAACCATTCACAAAAGGAGTGTTTGTTAAAAAATGCATGTTACAGGCTGAAAATATTATCTGTCGGGAAAAGAAAGGTCAGTTTAGCAAAATCAGCCTTTCTGCCAACACTGTGGCAGAGCGCATTTCTGACATGTCAAGTGATATTTATCATCAACTGTGTGAGAAAGACAAATGTTTTGATGCATACTCAGTTGCTCTTGACGAGGGCACAGATATAACAGACACTGCACAGCTCACAATTTATGCCCGTGGTGTTTTAAATTGACAGAGGAACTGCTCACAATAATTCCAATGCATGGCCAGACCACCACTAATGAGATATTTAGGCATCTCTGTGATGCCATTGAGAATGCAGGTTTGCCATGAAAGAGTTTTTTGGAATAATAACTGATGGAGCACCATCGATGACAGGGAGGAAAAATGGACTGGTGGCACTTGTTCAAAAAAAACTTGAAGAGGAGGGTGTAGAGAAGGCCATTGCTCTTCACTGCATTATCCATCAGCAGGCACTTTGCAGTAAATGCCTGCGGTGTGACAATGTGATGTCTGTTGTTGTGAAATGCATCAACCAAATCAGATCCAGGGGCTTAAAGCACAGGAGGTTCCATGCTTTCTTAGAGAAAATGGAGTTAGAATATGGAGATGTGCTCTATTTTACTGAGGTACGTTGGCTCAGCAGGGGAAATGTCCTGAAAAGAGTTTTGAGTTGAGAGAAGAAGTGAAAGCCTTCATGGAGATGGATGGGAATGCTGTTTCTGAGTTAAGTGATCACAAATGGCTCATGGACTTAGCTTTTCTTGTTGACATCACACATAAGCTGAATGTACTAAACAAGATATTACAAGGCCCAGGGCAGCTTATCAGTGCTGCCTATGACAATGTGAGAGCATTCTCCACAAAACTTGTGTTATGAAAATCACAGCTCTAGCATGCAAGGAACTTGTGGGTGCAGGCATAATATTCAGTGGTGAGAAATATGTTGATGCTATTTTTAAGCTAGAGAAGGAATTTGATCACAGATTTGCAGACTTCAAAAAGCACAGAGCCACTTTCCAAATTTTTGTGGCATGTCTTAAATCTCAGTTATCCTATTCATTCTACTATTGATAGGGCACTGCTATAGTGAGATATCTCTGGTGGGAGTCAATCTTTACACACTGTGCTATATTGGCATCTTAAGCATATGCACATTCTTTTAGATGAGTATTTCAATTCTATGCTTGTTTCAGCTGAAAATATATCTACAGAATTTTCCTAACTTAAGCTTCTATTTGGTGCATCTAGGAGACAGTTCTTTTCACAAAGTATAACATTGTAAAATGTAAAATTTGGGCAGCATATTTTTGTGCTACATATTTTCCCTAAAGTGAAATATTACTTGTTGGAGAATGTGTTTCTAAAATTGTAACAGCTGGATCCATTTTGCAATGTGATTCTTTTCTATCTTAACCAATATAAACTAAGGAATTTTTATTTATTTATTTGTTCTGTTATTGTTGCCTTTGAGTCGCACTTGTTATGCTAGGGTTTTATTCTGAATTTTATTAAGGATCAATAATGGTGGTGTCGCTGGGACCATATGTGATACCTGGGTTCTAATAAGGGTTGGCCACATGAAAATTAAGGTATTATCTACTATACTATATCTTTAGTTCAGTATTTTAAAATATTTGTAAAATAATTAAAAAGCATTTCTAATACATATTTTCTTCTCTCGGATATTTTTCTAGTTTCTTGTTTTAATAATTTAATTGTGAAGCATCCTTCACACAATGACCAATCTGATCAATTATTATCAATATCTTACAAAACTTACCCAAATTAAATGCTGTAAAATTGTGTTTATATTAGCTGTAAAATACATTAGTCAATTCTAACCAGGAGATATTTTCTTAATAAACTGACTCCAGCTATTAAATGATTCAAGTATAGCTATAACTGATTCACCTATTATTATTCAATCTCCCTCTGTAATATATTTTATCTTTCTCTTGTCTCAGAGTTTTAATTTGAAGGAAAGTACAATGTGTCACACCTAAATATGCCTCTTTGACATAAAAGTTATTTTGAGCTGAAGGCAATTATTAAGTAGAAAATGCTGTAAAACCTCTACACTCACCTTTTATGCAAAATGAAATTATCTTCTTAGAGGAGAAAAATACTTAAGCTCAAAGACTTTAACTACCAGATAAACCTAAGGGATCAGGAAAGAAGAAGCAAACTAAAAGTGTCTGTAGGTAAGATTTTGGCACAGTAGTGGTAGATATTACATGAGGATGTATACAAAATCATTAATATTAACATGGTCATAACTAGACCACTTCATTATAATATTATTTAAAAAGTATATGTTCAGAACCAGAAAAATATGAAGAGGTTAAAGCATTTGTCTTGTATGAGTTATTTTTAAATAACTTTTATTGAGACCAATATGAATTACAAGACTTTCACAGTTATATTTAAGGTACATAATGGCAGTGAATTAGGACAATTTTTTTATTCCTTTGAACCATCTATTATCATTAGCACCATCAGTAATAGTCCCTGAACAAAGAACCTGGAATAAGCCTGAACACATCCTTTGTGGAATTAAAACCATAAAAAAGTAACACAAATTTTTAAAATCAAGAAAGTAAAAATATATTTGTCCTATGTACCTATTTTTTAAATTTGAAATTGTTCAAATTTTATATTAATGCTTTCATTATTGTGGACATTTTTATTGATTATAGATTTTATAACCCTTTAATAAGCAACAATTCAATAATTTCTGGGTCTGGGTATCTCTGTAAAGAAAGTTTCATTTAATCCTTGAGATCTTGAGATTACATGACAATTAATGTTTTAGATTTAGTTACTCAATATCCTAACACCTCTTTCTTCACCAGTGAAGACTATTCACCAGTTTTGTCTCTAGTTCCACCTTCCATCCTAGCCCCCTTTCCATAGTCTCTCTATGACAGAAATTTTTCTTCCTATTTATGTATCTCTCTCTGTGTCTTTCTGTTTCTCTTTCTCTCTCACAGTCTCTCTCTTTCCCTTCCCCTTTCCTTTGAGGCACTGTTGTTTACAGTAATATTAGAGAAACAGTATTATTCATATCATTTGTGTGTTTTTACTTAAGAGTTTATGCAGTTCATTTTTAGTTCAGGGCCTGAGTGATAGCATGTTGAGCAGGGCATTTTCTTTGCAAGAGTCAAACTGGTTTCACTGTCTGAACTTCATATGGTACATTGAGCACCACCAGGATTGAACCAGGAACAGAGCCAGAAGTAAACCCTGAGCACCACTGGTGTGGTTCAAAATTAGCACGCGCATGCGCACACGCACACACACACACACACACACACACACACACACACACAAGCACACACATAGAGCTTATGATTCCAGGTATCATGTATGATCACTTAATTTATGCAGGAGTAATTACTGACTATAGAGCCCAGAGTAAATCCTGGCACACTGTGGTGTGTAAAAATATAAATAAATAAATAAATAAACAAAAAAGGAGGACTTTCTCTTGCTAAAACACAGGAATTTAAAAAGCATTTTTTAATTAAAATAAACAAAAATTATTTAGGGGCTAATGAGATAATACATTGTGTATGGTGCTTGCCTGGCATGAAGCTGACCTGGCTTCAATCTCTTACATTCCATGTGGTCCTCTGTGCACTGCAAGGAGTCATTCCTAAGTCATTTCTCAGATTAGGGGGTGTACCATAAGAAATTCTGGGTGTGGCTTCAAAACACAAAAACAATGAAAAAGAAAAAAAACTTTAAAAACTTATCAGGAAAAATAGACAAGAAAATGCCAAAAGTCATAATTACATCAAAAAAAGAGCGTATGAATTTTTATGTCTTTTCCTCCAGAATGGTGAAGATTCTGAGACTGTAATTTAATTGGAAGCCAAATGTATGTGGATTTAGAATAGCTGATAGAAGCAAATTTCCCCATAAGAACACATGTGCTTCATATCTATATGGTTGTTTTACCCACTGTAGAATGGAAAATTACTATCGTAAATTCTTCAAAGAATATGTGTCACAGTTAAGAAAACCCAACTTCAAATAACTTCCATGTATAGAATACCCAAAGAAAACATACAAGAGGTCCATGAAAAGTGCCTATCAACATGACAATAGTCTCAGTTTACAGATGATTTCATCATCTCCAGGATCAAATCAACTCTAGCAATGCCATTCAGTAACTAGACAATGACAGAGAGCAAATCAAACTTTTACTGTGTATTTTAAACTTCTAATTAAGAAAACACAACAGTAAAAGCCGTTGAACTTTGTTATGTCTGTTAACTTTGGACATTTTTTATGGGTCCCTAGCAAAAGCAGAAAATAATGATTTTTTTTATTAACATGAAAATGTTTGGAAAAAAGTATTATTCTATGGCCATTAGATTGTTTAAACATGACCTCTCTTTTGACTAATAATAATGTTTTAAAATTTTGTATAATCTGGGGCCGGAGAGATAGCATGGAGGTAAGGCTTTTGCCTTTCATGCAGAAGGTCATCGGTTCGAATCCCGGCGTCCCATATGGTTCCCCGTGCCTGCCAGGAGCAATTTCTGAGCATGAAGCCAGGAGTAACCCCTGAGCACTGCCGGGTGTGACCCAAAACGCACACACACACAAAAAAAATTTTTGTATGATCTTTATCTTTTATGCTTCAGATTGACAACTCTAAAGCCCATTAAACTGTTGCCTGGGACCATTAGATGATAGTGTAAGATGTTGTACAACTATCAACTCCAAATAAAGGTTTTTCTCCCAACTTCCTTCTTCCTTAAAAACTCTTCTTTTGGGAGCTTGAGCGAGGCACAAGCTGGAGGGCATTTGCATAGCACTCACTAACCTAGGATGGGCTGTGGTTCATTCCCCAAGTCAGGGGAAATATCACAGCCAGGAGTAACCCTTGAACATCACCGGGTGTGGCCCAAAACACCACCACCACCCCCCATAAAAAAGAAAGTTGAGTCCAGGCTTCTTGGCTCAGGGTTTCAACTGAGGCAGAGAGCTTGAGGTAAAAGGCCACAGACACTATGATCATTCTTTCTGACTGGCTTGCATATTATTTCCTCACAGCTACCCTGCTTCTTCAAACACAGCTGTGTTGGTTTTAGAAATACAGTTTAATAAAATCTCACAACACGTGGATTTTTATTCTACAAAGCAAGATTTGTGAAGGGCAGGTCTCTATGTTAGTCCACTTTCTCAGCTTTTTATCAGTTTTCTCTCTCAGGGTCAGAGCAATAGCAACTTGGATAGGGAGTTTGTCTTGCATACTTTCAACCTGGGTTCTACCCTCGACATCCCATTATGGTCCACCAGCCTGCCAAAATGATTTCTGAGTGCAAAAACAGGAGTAATCCCTTAGCACCTTTAGGTGTGGCCCCCAAACAAAACAAATCAAACATAAAAAAAAAAAAAAAAACAGTACTGAGGGCACACACGTTAAAAGGATTTTGAGAGCTTGAAGGCCCACAAATCAGAGTTCGAGACAAAGAAATCTCTGTGGGAACTCCATGTTAGGTGGTGGGTCACTGCTCAGAAAGGAAGGAGAAAAAGGACACTATAAAGGTAGGTTTATTAAAATTCAGCACTGATTTCTGCAAGTTTAAAGGACTTGGAGTCCCGAGCATGGGGTAGGCAAACATTTATACATTTTCTGCCAGAGTATTTAAGACATGCATCTATATTCCTCTAAGAATATACCCATATTGTTAACCCTTATCCAAGCAAAGCAGATATTATACGATGCATCTCGTTTTATCTGAACCCTTTTGCTTGTTGGTATCCAGATCTTGCCCTCTCAAAAATGGGAGAAATATCCTAAATTGTCCTAATCTTGTTCTGGTCACTGGGTAATCATGGTCTTTGTTTTGTTTTCCTAGCTTCGGAGCAAAACCAAGTGATGACACTAGTCTGAATCACACCCACTATTGTCAGTTATCTCCCGTCTCCTGTGAGCCCCAGGTCTGGGACAGAGTTATAATCTTTTGAAATTGTAAACTTTCGCAGTTTCAGAAAGTTCTCATTAATCTGCGGGAATGTTTAAAATATATCTAGAGGAGCCCAAGCGATGGTGCAACAGTAGGGGGTTTTGCCTTGCGCACAGCTGATCCAATACAGACCTCAGTTTGATCCCCGGGCTCCTATATGATGCCTAAGCTAGGAACAATTTCTGATATTTCTGACTGCATCCAGGAGTAACCCCTGAGAGTCACTAGTTGTGTCCCAAAATCAAAATCAATATATGTATATATTGTATATATGTATATATGTGTGTTTATATAAAGGACTGTATGATAGTAGTACAAATAAGGCATTGGTTTTGCAAGCTAATGACAAGAATTTGATTCCTGTCACCGACTATGGACTTCTAAATACTTCCATGAGTGACGCGTGGGTATAGCACCAGAAGTAAGTCCTAAATATACTATTGACCCCCCCCCAAAATAAAAAGCCTAAAATGTAGCATAAGAACAACTAAAATAAAACTTCTTACAGCAGCTTTCATGGAGAAACTGAGGCTTCCGTTCAAAGAGATTGTATTTCCTCACAATTAAGGGTTTGTGTCCATTTTCACTTTCCTAAATACCTAACAGTGGGTTTAAATCTCTAGAGAGTGGTAGAAACATTGAAGGAAGATAATGGGGACCTAATAATGAGCTTTTGGTAAAACATAAAACTTAAGAGTTATTACCTAGCTCCAAAGTCGCTCAAAGGCATAATGATATCATTATAAGAGATGCAAAACTTGAGGTCTTGGAGCTAGAGAACCTGAGGCACGACTAAGATGCAGAAACAGAGGACTTGCCCTTCAGAAAGAAGAGCTTGAGAACAATGGGAGGTCTCTCTGAAGTTTCTGTAGGGTCAACAGTCATGTTAGGCTTTTTCTGAGATAAACTTTTATGTGTACAGTGAACTTTCAAAGGAATTGCATATAACTTCTCTCCAAAAGCCACTCAAGGCTTGCTCTTTCAAGCCTCTTTTCTTTTGTATTTTATTATTTCTCTGTTCTTTTTAGCTCTAAAGAGGCTGCATTCTCTAATGAATTAATCATGTCTTCTATTTTTCTTTACAGCTTTATAAGTAAATTTTTAAAAATAAAAACTATCTTGTTCCATACACACATACACAATCACACACAACTAATCACACAACTGTTAAATTCTAACTACCTAAGAAAATAAGACATCGCAAGTCACCAAATTAAAGAATGTGCTTACTATCATCGTAGATATCACTGGAATATAAGTCCACTAAACCTTGGCCCTGACAAATGTTCTTCTTTCCTATCATTAAATTGCAAAGCTCTTTTTTTTTTATTACACACATTTAAAAATGTCTCTCAGTGAAGTAAAAACATGCGAACCATTCTTTACTTTAGCTTCTCATACAAAACGTTAGCGTAATGGCTATGCCCAGTGTGTGCTGTTAAACAGACACTGAAAAGTGGATAATTCTTACTTAGTTCACAGATAATTTAGGAGTCAAGAGAGGAGGGAACATGGAAGCTGTGCATAATAAGTCCAGTGTTTCATCTCAAATTCATCATTAAGAAGCTCATTCATGTTAGTTGAGATGAAATGGGGTTTCAGGAGGCATAGGTGTAAGGCTAGCAACTAGGAGAACAAAACAATATATATAATAGAATTGAAAATAGCTGAATATCAAATTCATTCAACATCATTAAAATGTTTAACTTATTTCTATGAATATATGTACAAAAGCAGGCATTAACATAAAGGAAAAATGCCCTTTCTCAACATTTCCATTGGACTTAGGTATTATCTTTTTATAGATACAATTAGTCTGGTTTATTATAAAAATATAGATTATGTAAAATAATTTTATAAGCTATATAAATGATATAAAATATAAATCATTATAAAATAGAAACAAATGAAAATATAATAGTTTTCAATGAAGTAGATGTCTTTAATCATAAAGATATATATATCCTTATATATAAAAAGAGGGTTAAAAATCAAGAAAATATATTTGATTCTGCGGTCAGATGCTAATAATTATATTGTTATACTGAATAGTCATATATACATTTAATGAGTTCTTTGAAAGTTTACATGCTTATTATAGAAATAGGCCTCAAAATTATAAATATGAATAGTATTTGTCTTCTTCAGTATATCTTAATTATATAGCAACCTAAAATTATTCAACTGAAACATATAGAACTTTATCGTTCAATTTTTGATGATCATTAGTAGTAATTTTTGGTTGAATTTTCAAGAGATTGAAGATATTTGAACTATATTAGATACATTTGAAATATTTTCAATCATTTGGAAATATATATTAATATTTTATTTTTGACAATAAATTTACTCAAAATTTCAAATTATAAACAATATATTAAATTATAATCTATTTCATTATATATTTATTTTTTTATTCCATAGTGATAGTTATATAATTGTTCATTGGATCAATTTGAAAATTCTCCACAGTGATATTATCAAATGACTTTGTTTTAAATATTTTTTAGCTTCATGCCACATTATTTTTAAGTGTTTGTGTAACAAACAATTCTTTCAATAAAGTGTAAAGATACATTTTTTTAATCTGACTTCCTTTTATCGTTTGTTTTTTTTTGGGGGGGGTTTCACACCTGGTGATGCTCAGGGGTTACTCCTAGCTATGCACTCAGAAATTGCTCCTGGCTTGGGGGACCATACAGGATGCTGGGGGATTTAACCATGGTCCATCCAAGGCTAGCACCAGCAAGTCAGACTCTTTACTGCTCCATGCCACCAATCCGGCCCCTTAATCTGATTTTCTATTTTATTACTATTTATTTTTATTTTTACTTTTGTTTTTGTTTTCGGGCCACTCCTGGTGTCACTCAGGGTTACTTCTGGCTCTGAACTCAGAAATAACTCCGGTCAGGCTTGGAGGACCATGGAATGTATAGGATGGAACCAGATCCATGCTAGGATCAGTCACATGCTTGACATTGATACTTTACTATGTAAGCTATATTAGAAACACTTGTATTTTATATGTATACAAAAATTAATATTTACAGGGTCAGAGATATATATGCACAGTATGTCGAGATCTTACCTTGCATGTGGTCTACCTGGGTTCAAGCCCTAATACCCCGTATGGTCCTTTGTGCTCAGTAATGCTTATTAGAGCCAGGAATGTGACCTAAGAACCAATGTGTGTGACCCAAAAAACAAGACTAAAATAAAACAACCAAATAAAATTGCATGCCATATACTATATTTTCAGTGTTCTCAAAAGAAGCATAACAAATATTATGCAAGTCTGTCTATATGTATTTGGCTTACACTATTATTGTGTCCAGGGAGTCTGAATATGGATGCACTTGCAGACTAGAGGCATAGAGAGTCAATATTGCAGTTATAGCTTAAAAACCAGTAGATGGAAGACCCAGAAAGATCAGTATCTTAGTTCAACTCTGAAGATTGACAACTGTTGAACTGGAAAGAGCCAATGATATAGATGAAGACTACAGTAAATCAACTTAATAATCTTTTGATCAAATGAAGACAGTTTTTTTGTTTTGTTTTGTTTGGAGGCCACACCTGGCAGTGCTCATATAGGCTACTTGGCTTTTAACTCAGAAATTACTCCTGGTAGATGTGGTTTACCATATGGGATGCCAGGATCAAATCTGGGTCAGTCATGTGCAAAGCAAACACTCTATCTTCTGTGGTATTTTCATGGCCACAAATGAGGACAGATTTTTTTTGTTTTGTTTTGTTCCAGTCTTTAAAGCTTTACTCACTCAGGAAGGAAATATTCATTTTTACAGTCCAAGATTTAGCATCAAATAACAATATCCTCACAAAAATATCTAGGCTATTATTTTATAAAATACCTCAGCCTGTCATAGTCTAAGCAAACTGATTAAGCATCAGAAGTACTTCTCAAGCAGAAATAAATGTGTTTTATTATAGAAATGATATTAATATGTAAATATAAAATATATTTATATATGATCATAAAAGTATGATGCTGACATCTTAGTGAAGAAGCTAAAGAAATAAAGAGAACATAATATAAACTTCAATAAACTATATGATGATAAGGTACATGTTTCAATAACGTTTAATTTAGTCATTTTTGATCCCTACATTTTTATGTGAGTTTTAGGGTTAGAAAAATACTAATAATAAATTAATATATCAGTATGTAAATGCAGATTAATTTTATAGAAACTAGCAGAAAAAAAAGTTTGGGAAGCTGGAGCAATGTCACAGCAGTAGCGCATTTGCCTTACAGGTGGCTGACCTAGACCTGACCTTGGTTTGATCCCCCGGAATCCCATATGGTCCCCCGAGCCAGAAGTGATTTCTGAGCACATAGCCAGGAATAACCCCTGAGAGTCAATGGGTGTGACCCTAAAATTAAAAAAAAAGTTTGGGTTATGAGTTATTAAATTAATAATTATAAGGAATAAACAAATTAGAGATTACAGGATTAGTATGAACTACATTCAAGTTTAACTCATAAAAATGCAGCAAACTTTCATCCAATCTCAGTGGCATCCTATACAAAAAATGTCGCCTACAAGATGCAGTTCATTTTACATGATATAATGAGTTTTTTTTTTTATCCTCATATTGTTCTGTCAACAAGTTCAGATATCTAGGTCAGTTATTACAATTGGGTGGCTGTCTCCTCCTGAATAGATAGCAAAGTGTCTGAGCAACTTAGATTGTCTGCTAACCATACTCTTACTGAACATAAGAATCTTTTATTTATTTTTGTTTGTTTGTTTTGGGGCCATAATCGGCAGCAATTAGGGACTAAACCTGGATCTGGGCTCAAAAATTGCTCCTGGCAGGCTCAGGGGACCTTATGGGATGTCAGGAATCAAACCTGGGTTTATCCAGGGACGGCCTCATTCAAGGCAAATGCACTACTGCTATGCTAATTGCTCTGGCCCATCAGTGAGAATGAAGGTTAAATTTCTTTATCTATTTGTTTTAAATCTTTTTTTTTTTTTTGGTTTTTGGGTCACACCTGACAGTGCTCAGGGGTTACTCCTGGCTCTATGCTTGAAATCCCTCCGGGCAGGCTCAGGCACCATATGGGATGCCAGGATTTGAACCACCAACCTTCTCCATGCAAGGCAAATGCCTTACCTCCATGCTATCTCTCCAGCCCCTTTCTATTTGTTTTAATTAATTTTTCTAGTCAAGCGGAATTAAAAAGATGTCCTAAAACAAGGTAACAAACTTCTTTATGTTGTAATAATTATATATGCCACTACTGAGAAGAAAATTGATATTATTCTATTATAATTATTATATTATTATATAATATGGACTACTATATAATAATCTAATTATTTTAGATATATAATGGTAATGTTATAAAGTATTATTTGCTCACCAGTTGGACCTTTCCAGGTACTAGAACAGGTAACAGATAATTTAATTAATATGATAAATAATAAATAAACAGTTGGTGCTCATGTTTATTGAAGTGTGTGTTTAGTTGAGAAAACATACATCATAAGCAAATTCACATTAGTAGATTTAGTTGGATCCTATTATTTTTAACAAGACTTTTTTATATTTTTTCACTTTGGGGAAAAAAGCCAATTTGGTTTTAGGAGTATTATTACATTTTCTCTTATTCAAAATAGTGAAGTAAAAGGGAATGATATAAGGAAAGCAAACAGATAAAAATGAGAAATCTTGACCAATCTCAAATATCATTTGCACAGTAAATATTTTTAAGACAATTCTTGCTGGAGGAAGTGATGTGCAGTTATGCATCTTTTTAAAAAATCATAGTGGTAGAATATCTCATACTTTGCTTTCTTTATCATTTAAAAACATAAACTAACTTCTTGTCTTCACAGATTGTATATTTAATAAAACTAAACTGCTTATTGCATTGTCAAGAAAAATACAATTTAGTCAAAATGTCTTAACATCATTTTAATGTTTAAGAACTATTTTTGCTAAACAAAATTATTACCTCTATGATATTTAATATTACCATTTTTCTTTTGTTCCATGTCCAAATATTTTGTTAGAACTTTGCTTTATTATGTTTTCAAAACAAAGATCTCTTGAAGATTATAATTAACAGAAATTTTATTTGATCAGATCATTGCTTGCATTAGGAAACCTAACTGATTTACCCAAATGAATCATTGTGAATACTTTATTATATATTAAAATATATAATTAAATATCAAACATAAGATAGAAATTTAGTGCTTTTGTTTTATGTTTCAATTATAATGATGTGTCTCTTTTAACTTAGAAATATTAAGATGTTGTTTCTTGTATTTCCTCTCATAGTTAGAAATCATGTCCTGTATCTCACCCCAAGAACCCCTTTTTAAATGAGACCAATTCCAATTTACAATAAAATAAATTTTCTTCAAAAAAGAAATCAGACCTATTTTTCTTTCTAATTTAGCACTCATAACTTCAAAATTATTCATCTGAGCTATGAATACATTCAGTGTCTTACACATTCATACATGTACCTGTCTACATTGTGTTTTAAAATGCTTGAAAATATAGTATATAAGGAAACATAATCTAATTAGCTTTCTTCACATAATAAAATCTGAAGAAGGGTCTAGAAAATCAGAAAAGTCTTAAGGTTATGGAAAAAGAAATGAGTTCTTTAAGTATCTAAGTATTACATTGCCTTTTAAAATATATCTGCTGTTGTTTGGTTTATTTAGGAGTCACACCTGGCTGTGCTAGCATTTAGTATTGACACTTTAATCAGTTATTAGTCCTGGTCTTAATCATATGGAATGAGGAGGATCCAACTCTATGGTGTGTAAGGCAAGTACCCTACTCACTGTACTATCTTTTTGAATATATATTTTGAGGCAATGTAAAACATAAAATTTACTCTCAATTAGTTTAATTAATATTATTTTAAATTCCAAACAAAAGATCTTACAATTAATTTATAATAGACATTCTCACTTAAATGTAATCTGTCAAGTATGAGTTATTCTAGCTTAATATTATAGTCAGACATATTTTGCCCAGCTTATTAACTACCCTTTGATAGCCTGGTTAGGCTTCAAAAGAACCAACCAAACCAAAAAGATTTTAGCACAGATATCTAAATATAAGTTTGTGATGGGTACAGAGAAAAACATGCCAGTTACTTTTGAATTTTTCTTAAGTTTTAAACTGTCTTTGTCTTGTTTATAAACTTAGAGCCATCAAGTTTGGCAGAATGTATATTCATTTTTGTATGTTATTTGTGCATGCATAGTCTATATTCATGATGCAGAATTTGCCTTGGATATTTCTGTCAAATAATTCACAGAGATATTTGTATTTAAATCATGCTGACATGTTGATAGAGACAATATGCTTGCAAATTTTAGTCTCATGATATTTATAAGTATAAACAAAATAGCAACAATTTTATTCACACCATGACTTAGTCTCAACTCTCCAAAGTTGATGACACCAATAGGCTAGACAATGTATTTAATGATATGCAATTCCTTCCAACTAGTAGTTTCTCACCCTGGAGAAACTGTATACATGAATCATAAGTTTATTACCCCAATCAGGATGGTATTTTGAGCAGAGAGTGAAAAGTGTGATGTGGATCATAATAGAGTAGTGCATGTGATATTATTAAAGATACTTCTGTCATCATTTACTCAAACCTGACAAGTATATTTTTCTCTAATCATTGTCATGCCTCAAGAATGTAGATTCGGTTAACTTTGCATAAGAAAGTAGGACTAATGAGTTGTCAAGAGACGGTATGTTTACTTGCCAAACATGTTTTATCATTAGAGATGTTTCATTTGCTCAGTGACTGGATCTTTCATAGAAAGTACATTTAATAAATGATCATACAAATTCAAATACATGCATCTGAGTTTATTCTTCCCGTAGTGATGCATAATATGTCAATTACTGATTCAGTGAGTCATATACTGGCCCAGTAATTTAAAGGACAAAAAAAACATAAAAATACTTTTAACTTTATTTAAATGATTGAGTGCATTATCACCTGCCAGTTAATATATATATGTATTATTACTTAATTATTGTGAACTCAAACTTTTTTGATACACATATTTTTCTATGAAGCAATTTTGCCTTTACATATGGTTTTATACTATTAAGAAAAAAAATTCATTTTTGCCCACAAAAACGTTGAACATTAGTAGAAATGTCCACGGAATTAAGGTGGTTTTTTGATGGTCAGTTGTGAGAGAATTTGGTGGATAGGGAATAATTATTTAATATTTAGGTTAGATTTTTTTCCATTTGCTACTGAGTCTGTTTTGTTAATAAATAACTAATAAATAGCTAAATGAAATGGTTATCTAGGTGAATCTTGATACTGTAAGAGTTATGTCACATTTTGCAAAGAAAAATGATTTGTCACTACAATTAACTTCAGATTTGCTTTTTCTTTTAAACACAAGGTAAGAAACAGAGTAATTCCTCAGAAATGGTATCTATTTCTAAAGGGTTATTTAATAACATGTAGTCAAAATTGCATATTTTAACAAAAGTAGATAATTATTAAACTCGTTTATTTACAAATCTATATGTAATCTAAAAAGCTATAAGTGTTATTATAAAAATGTCATGGTCCTGCCTCAGGCGACCCTGCCTAAAGCGTGAGCAAAGTGAAGATTTTAAAACAAGTCAGACATAAGAGAGAAAAAATGCCATGTGGTCAGGGAGCTCCCAGCCTCTTGAACTTAAGTCCTGACTTTCTTCCATGTACAATATTGATTGTTGAGGGCCAATCAATATGGGAAGATGGCAGGCATTAGTAGTCAAATACCTACCTAATGCTATTTAAACCTAAGTCAATGTTTACACTGAAAAGAAGCAGTGTTTTTGGAAGAGGAAGCCAATGCATATCTTTGTGGATTATCTTCTTCTAGGAGAGATGGAAGGAAAAAAGAGTGAATACAGAAACTTTACTGTGAAGTTGTTACATGGAGGTGCTGGTTTCCTGTAATTTAGAAATTAAGAGCCTTTGTATCAATTATGTTCACCTCCCTTGATTATCAACTCTTTAGCTAAATTTATTCATTTCATGGTTGTCTTCATATCCAAAATAAAACTATTCCCCAGTCATCTCAATAAGTTATAATAATAGCTATATCATATAGTTAGCTTGTTATTACTGGATGCTACTCAATACTATCTACTTCTTTAAAGCATCCAATATAAAAATAATATATGAAGGTTTAGTGATATATGATTAGGAATAAAGCTACCTTTTATTCCTGATGCTAGTTTAATTTCTGGTACCACCTGGAATAATTCCTGAGCATATAATGAAGAAATTTTTCTGAGCAAAACTGGTGTGGTTAACCTATAAAATACAAATAAAAATAAATAATAAATAAATAGGTATTCATGAAGTAAAGATTTACTTTTGGAAGAGACTTCAAAATATTCTATGAAACATGCTATACCTAAAAATATTTCTCATAGAAATAATCTCTGTATAGGCACACAAATTATATTATCTACTGTATTTTCAAATATTTATTTTCTTGAATTATACAATCAATATCATATAATGAGAGGCTCATTTTTCAATAAATACATTGGTTTTCTTATATTGGTGGAGACAATGCTATCTGATAGATTATGCAAATATAAATTTATAAATTACTAATTCTAGGTATCATTAAACAGTTAAGACTACTTATTTTACTAAGGCTGCCCACATCTAACCCTCTTGTAACAGAATTCACAATACATGTATTCTTGTTGTTTACACTAAAGCAAATCTAAGCATGAAAATCTAATGTAAACTTGGTCCAAGGTTAAAGAAATATTTTTGTGATACCATATGATAGATACCATAGACATAGACATATCTATAGCTGTGCATTGCTCCTTTTAATGTCATTTCCATCTACTTGAATTCTTCAAAATCATGTTGGCTTCTGATTGAAACATTTGTCCTTAGACAGTCATTTCCGCAGCTAATACTCTTCCTACATCCTATTAAAACTTGAGCTATCAATGTACGCAAATCTTTCTCAAAGAAAATATCCATCTCCATAAAGTCTGACTGAGATTTTAGACTGTATTCTGTAGCACATTTGAGTTTTGGTTCTGGGCCTTATTCCCCTTGTCCTTCTTCTGTCCATATTACACAAAGAAGGCCTGAATGAGTAGCACAGTGGTAGGGCATTTGTCTTGCACAAGGCTGACTCGGGACAGACACAGGTTCAATTCCCAGCATTCCAAATGGTCCTCCAAGCCAGGAGCAATTTCCGAGTGCAGAGCCAAGAGTAATCACTGAGTATCACAGAATGTGGCCCAAAAATACCAAAACCAAACCAAACAAAAATATCACACAGACAGAATAGATGTTCAGTGGATATTATGAACTAAAGATTGTGAAGGTCTTTAATAATAATTTGAATTGCATGTTTATTTATACTGTGATTATAGTTACATGTTCATTTATAGTACTAAATAATACTAGAAATTCTTTAAATTTATAGATTTTTATATTTAGGATATGTTTTATCACATTTCTACACAGTATGCCTATAAATTGAGAGACTTGGGTGTATATATTTTATTTCTACAAATTCACATGTGTATCAAAAGCATGTTTAGTACACTGTTATAAAATAAAAGTCATAACCTCCTCAAGTTACTAAGTGATTATTAAAATAAGTCCAATAAAACATTCAAGAATAGTGAAAAATGATAGACTAATAGAAGCATATTTTTACTTTGCTAGTTTTTGCTGCTTAATGAAAAAGGAAAATGTAGGCAGAAGTGCAAATCATTAATTTACTTTAGAAAGCAATAGGCAATTGAACTTCTTTAAATCCAGGATAAGAGTGAGAATATTTCAGTCACCTCATGAATATTACAACCATGCACATTAATAAAAAAATTAGTAACTTAAAAATATCCTTGTAGTAAATCTAAAAATTCTAATGATGCTGTTTCCATATTAAGGTCTGAAGCAAAATACAAATCAGCAATGCTCATCTTGAGGTAAGTACACAGGAAAAGTTATTCTTATAACTTGTAGAATAACAACATAGGAAGTGTCTGCTTTTTTTCTTTTACTTTAATTTGAATTCAATAAAGACTTGAAAGGGAAGTATAAAAAAATGCTCACAAATTATAGGAGAGCTTTTCTAAAGAATTTTAGAAAAAGAAAATTTCTATATTTTAAAAGATTTAAAATTTTGTTTTGTTTTGTTTTTGGGTTGTGGGCCACACCAGGTGATGCTCGGCGGTTACTCCTGGCTATGAGCTAAGAAATCGCTCCTGGCTTAGAATACAATATGGGACACCTGGGGATTGAAACACTGTTCATACTGGGCCAGATGCATGCAAGACAAGTGCCCTACCGCTGTGCTATATTTTAAAAAGATTTTTATTGAATAAGCTTTCTTATTTATTTCCTAAATACATATATAAAATCTTGTAAGTAGTCTGTGTATTTTGTACAATTCAGGTTAACATCATATAAATAAAAATATTTATTTTGTAAATAGAAAAATCTGCAATAGTATTTTATAGTCATTTAATGAACAAATATTTAAGTGAAAACAGCATAAAGTACCGTTTATATTTTTAAGTTTGTTTGATAAACTGTTGTTTAGGGTGATTTCATTGTTTAGGGTGATTGAGTGATTGAATACATCATGAAAGATTTTGTAAAGATTATTACAGTTTTGGATAAAGGAGATTGTACATGGATCATCATGCTTCCTTGCATGATTTTGGTGTCAAATTAAGCTTGGTAACCAACACTGCATACATTCTCAAAGAACAGCCTAGAATGATCTGTCAGAATAGAGTCAGGAGTAGTTATTTCATAAAATTATCTTATTAGTAATTTTGGAACTGTAGTATGAAATTTTCTAGTTTATGACGATTGCATCCTATATTCCAGGTACTTATTACATCAAAGTCTCTTATTCCTACCCATTATCTCTTCTGCTTTTTAAATTTTTTCTTATAATAATTCTCTTTTAAATATATTTTTTGTTATTTTTGGGATTCCATGCAAATTTAAGGAGCCTGGACTACTCATAATGAGTACCAACAAGTCTGTGATTCATTGCAAAAAACATGATGTGGAGATATATCTCCCTTTACTGCAATAAAAGATATGGTCACTCCTTCAGTGTTTGAAGGCCCCTAAGACCATATCCAGATCAGCCTTAAACCTCTTATCAGTAACAACACAATTAAATTACTATTGCAAAACATAAACTTTTATATCTATATGCTAAAATTTATTTGAAATAATATTTTACTTGTTGTACAAATGCATTTGGTATGTATTTGTTTATTTTTCCCTTTTGCATATTTAATTTATCCTAGATTAAATAAATTACTAGATTAGTTAACCAGGTTAGAATTCTGTCTCCATTTCCCAAATATTTTTATTCCCTCTCTACTCAGAAAAGTTTATTGTTTGATATTTCATATAAATTGTATTTTTTAATTTTATAAAGACAAATTTATTTTTGTTATTCTTGGGATACTCAGTCTGTGTGTGCTGTTTGAAATTTTGAACACTCAAAACTGTCTTTTTGTTATTTTCACTTTCTTAAAAAAAAAGGAAGCATCTTAAATACATTATATAGTTAATTTATAATTGATAAAATATATTCATTTTATTCACACATTTTGATGATAAAGCAAAGGATGTGTATTTCAACCAAATATTTTCAATAGTTCAAAGTTATAAATATGCAATTCTTGAGAATTTCTTAGAGAAATCAGTTAACTTCCTATGACAGCTGTCAAACAATCCATTTTGTAATAAAGACAATATTGCTATATTTTCAGTCAAAAAAATAAACTTTAATATATTTGACATTAAACTCTTGAGATGTGGGTTGTATGACTGATAAGATATATTCATGTACATAGACTTGACTTGGCAATAACTAATATTTACTATCTATTCGCCCAAGATTATATATATTTAACTTATTTATTTTTAATAAATTTAGATTTATATAACTAAATATGCCTGTTAGATTTCATATTAGATACATATGTCAGGTCAAAATGGGAGAGTGATCTATATTATTATGAATGAATAGTACAACAGAACAACACATCATAGTACATATTTCTTAAGCCTTAAAATAAACTATAAATACAATGAATTGGGTGACACTATATATGCTTATATTTTTCAAAAAGAAAAAAACATAGACTTATTTTTTGCATAACTTATACTTTTATTTAGTTAATAATTTAAACAACCCAATTTACTCTTTAATTATAATGTTCTATAGCTTTTGAACAAACATAGGTGCAAATATAAACACAGAGAAGACATTGAATACCTTCATCACTAAAATAATGTTCTCTTTCTCCTGATACCACACCAAATAAGCTCCATTTTGAATGCAGGAAAGATAACCTCATTTCTGAGAATCACATGCTCAAAAATATGTTGGAAAAAGTTTTCAACATTTCCCAAAAGAAGAAAGGTATTTTTAAAATCAATGATGGGAAAATATATGAACATTGACTAAATAATATCTAAGAGAGGCAGAGAGCAAACTGTTGAGAAGTGTTACTGGCAAAATATAAACCTCAGAGGAAGGATGAATGATTCATTTTGCACAGGGGAATATACTGAAACAGAATAATGGAAAGGAAAAGTTTTCCCTTCAAAGCTGATCATAGAAGGCTGATGTATGCTCTCATATAGAATGACTTTCCAGTTTTTAGAGCAATTAAATAAATTATAGTGTATCTTGATACTCTACATTCTTCATGAATATTTAATTATTTGTACATAAAATTTTAACATCAATAATAAGAAAATAATATTAAACTATGCTTCCAAAAACAATGAATTAATAGAAGTGATGAAACCAAGATTTGGGAGTGCCTAGAGACTGAGTGTGTTTCTCAAGCCATAGGAAGTTTGTTTTATTGAAACTCTTTCCCATTCTACAGTAATCAGCAGACTTATTAACATTCTAATATCACCTAAAATGTTCATCATTATTTTTGGCAAATTCAAAAGAATACAAGCATCAGGAATTGATTATTACAAATTGATTGTATCCAGAGACAATAGACATGAGGCTTACCAGGAACAGTCCATGGTAAGACCACAAAGAGCACAGAATAGAGTTAGAGTCGAGAAGTGTATTCTATGAAAGTAACATTCATGACGCCTCTTCACTAACAGTTATGCAAACCACAGTGTCAAAAAAGAAGAGAGAGAAACAGAAAAGAGATAAAGGAGAGAGAGAGTGCTTAGCGGGCAAGAAAGGGTTGTAGGCAGAGAGAGGAGATTAGGGAGAGTGAGATGAAAACTGTTGAACTTGGTGGTGGGAAATTCACTTTGGTGAAGGTTATTGTACATTGTGTGCCTGTAATTCAAAAATGAAAAACTTGATGTGTGGAAAAAAACTGTATGATGAACAACCTCGTTACCATGATGTTTAAATTAAAAATAAGAATAAAAGAGTAATAAAAAGAGAAAACAAAGGAAAGTGAAAGAGTAAAACCAAGATTGAAAGTGGGGAGAGGAATAAACAAAGGTTTTCTAATTTTAAATATATATGATATATGGGAGGAGAAAACTATATAATCTGAACGCTTTATTTTTTTTTCTGTATTTAAAAATCTTGATTATATAAATGATTGTGATTAGGCTTCAGTCATGTAAAGAACATCTACCCTTCACCAGTGCAACATTCCCACCACCAATATCCCAAATCTCCCTCTATTCACCTCACCCCCACCTGTAATCCAGACAGGCTTTCCAGTTCCCTCATTCATTCACATGATTATGGTAGTTCTCTGTGTAGTTATTTCTATAGCTGCACTCACCACTCTTTGTGGAGAGCTGCATGAAGTGAGCTGGAAGTTCTAGCCCTCCTCTCAATGTCTCTGAGGATTCTTGCAAATATGACTTTTATTTTTCTTAAAACCTATAGATGACTGAGATTATTCTGCGTCTCTCTCTCTCTCTCCCTCTGACTTATTTCACTCAGCATGGTAGACTATTCTGCGTCTCTCTCTCTCTCTCTCTCTCTCTCTCTCTCTCTCTCTCTCTCTCTCTCTCTCTCTCTCTCCCTCTGACTTATTTCACTAAGCATGATAGATTCCATGTACATCCATGTATAGGAAAATTTCATGACTTCATCTCTCCTGATGGCTGCATAATATTCCATTATGTATATGTACCACTGATACTTTAGCCATTCGTCTGTTGAAGGGTATGTTGGTTGTTTCCAGAGCCTGGCTATTGTGAATAGTGCTGCGATAAATATAGGTGTGAGGAAGGGGTTTTTGTATTGTATTCTTGTGTTCTTAGGGTATATCCCTAGGAGTGGAATACCTGGGTCGAATGGGAGCTCAATTTCCAGATTTTGGAGGAATCTCCATATTGCGTTCCATAGAGGTTGGACTAGAGGGCATTCCCACCAGCAGTGGATAAGAGTTCCTTTCTCTCCACATCCCAGCCAGCACTGATTGTTTCTCATTCTTTGTGATGTGCGCCAATCTCTGTGGTGTGAGATGGTATCTCATCTTTGTTTTGATTTGCATTTCCCTAATGATTAGTGATGAGGAGCATTTTTTCATGTGCCTTTTGGCCATTTGTATTTCTTTTTTATCAAAGTGTCTATTCATTTCTTCTCCCCATTTTTTGATGAGAGTAGATGTTTTTTTCTTGTTAAGTTCTGTCAGTGCCCTGTAAACTTTGGATATTAGCCCTTATCTGATGGGTGTTGGGTGAATAGTTTCTTCCACACAGTTGGTGACTCTTGTATCCTGGGCACTATTTCTTTTGAGGTGCAGAAGCTTCTCAGTTTAATGTATTCCCATCTGTTGATCTCTGCTTCCACTTGTTTGGAAAGTGCAGTTTCCTCCTTGAAGATGACTTTAGTTTCAATGTCATGGAGTGTTTTACCAATGTGTTGTTCTATATACCTTATGGTATCAGGTCTGATATCAAGGTCTTTAATTCATTTGGATTTTACCTTCATACATGATGTTAACTGGTGGTCTATGTTTGCTTTTTTGCAAATGGCTAACCAGTTCTCCCAGCACCACTTGTTGAAGAGATTTTCCCTGCTTTACTTAGGATTTCTTGCTTCTTTGTCAAAAATTAGGTAATTCTATGTCTGGGGGACAACGTCTGAGAACTCAAGCCTATTCCACTGATCTGAGGGTCTGTCTTTATTCCAAATCCATGCTGTTTTGATAACTATTGCTTTGTAGTACAGTTTAAAGTTGGGAAAAGTAATGCCTTCCATTTTCCTTTTCTCTAGGAGTACTTTAGCTATTTGAGGGTGTTTATTGTTCCAAATGAATTTCAAAAGTGCCTGATCCACTTCCAGTACTATGTTGAAGAGGAGTGGTGAGAGTAGACAGCCTTTCCTTGTACCAGGATTAGAAAGCCTTTTAGTTTTTCTACATTGAGAATAATATTTGCCATTGGCTTGTGGTAGATGGCTTCAACTAGATTGAGAAAGGTTCCTTCGATTCCCATCTTGCTGAGTGTTTTGATCAAGAATGGGTGTTGGACCTTATCAAATGGTTTCTCTGCGTCTATTGATATGATAATGTGATTTTTATTTTTCATGTTGTTGTGTATGATGTTGATAGATTTACGGATGTTAAACTATCCTTGCATTCCTGGGATGAAACCTACTTGGCCGTAGTGTATGATCTTCTTGATGATGCATTGGATCCTATTTGCCATGATTTTGTTGAAGATCTTTGCATCAGCATTCATCAGGGATATTGGTCTGTGATTTTCTTTTTTGCAACATCTCTATCTGGTTTTGGTATCGAGGTGATGTTGGCTTCATAAAAGCTGTTTGGGAGTGTTCCCGTTTTTTCCATTTTATGGAAGAGCCTGGCTAGGATTGGTAGTAGCTCCTCTTGAAAGATTTGAAAAAATTCTTTAGGAAATCCATCTGGGCCTGGGCCTTTCTTTTTGGGAAGATATTTGATTACAGTTTCAATTTAATCACTAGTTATGGGGTGTTTAGATATGCTACATCCTCCTTACTTAAATGTGTAAGGTTATAAGTGTCCAAGAATTTTTCCATTTCTTCTAGGTTCTCATGTTTAGTAGCATAAAGTTTCTCAAAGTAGTCTCTAATTACCCTTTGGATCTCTGCAATATCTGTCATGATCTCCCCTTTTCATTTCCAATACAGGTTATCAGATTTCTCTCTCTCTCTTTCTTTGTGAGTTTTGCCAATGGTCTATCAATCTTGTTTATTTTTTTAAAGAACGAGCTTCTGCTGTCGTTGATCTTTCGGATTGCTTTTTGGTTTTCCACTTCATTGAGTTCTGCTTTCAGCCTTGATATTTCCTTCTGTCTCCCTATTTTTGGTTCCTTTTGTTGGTCATTTTCTAATTTTATGAGTCATTATTCATCATTAAGTTATTTAGATATGCCCCTTCTTTCTTCCTGATGTGTGCTTGCAAAGCTATAAATTTTCCTCTCAGGACCACTTTTGCTGTGTCCCATAGATTCTGGCAGTTTGTGTCTTCATTATCATTTGTTTCTAGGAAAGTTTTGATTTCCTTTTTTATTTCATCTTGGACCTACTGGTTGTTCAGTAGCAGGGTGTTTAATTTCCAATTGTTAAAGTTTTTATTCTGTGTGGCTTTGTAGTTTACATCTAATTACAGAGCCTTGAGGTCAGCAAAGGTAGCCTGCAAAGTTTTTATCCTCTTGATCTTATGGAGGTATGTTTTATGTGTCAGCATGTAGTCTATTCTGGAGAATGATCCATGTACACTGGAGAAGAAAGTGTATCTAGGTTTTTTGGGATGGAGTGTCCTGTATATATCTATTAGCCCTCTTTTTGCCATTACTCTTTTTCAGGGCTAGTATGTTTTTGTTGGATTTTAGTCTGGTTGACATATCAAGTGTTGATAGGGTCATGTTGAGGTCTCCCACAATTATTATGTTATTATTGATTTATTCTTTCAGATTTGTCAGTAATTATATTAGATAATTTTCTGGTCTCTCATTGGGTGCATATATGTTTACTAGTCTGATTTCTTCCTGTTGCACATATCCCTTGACTAGTACATAGTGTCCCTCTTTGTCCCTTATCACTTTTCTGAGTACAAAGTTGGTGTCATCAGATATTATTATGGCCAGCCATGAAAGCTTTATTTTAATGTGCTCACTCTGATATCACATATGTGAGGTATAATAAAGTGTGCAAGTGATTGATTAGGTCATCCTAATAAATAAAAATTAAAAAAACTCTTCTTTTTTCTTAAAAGAAGTCACTATCTTGTGATTCTTTTTATCATTTAATCCCTGTATTTAATATCCATAAATTCTAATTGAAAATACTCTAGCACACATACATTTTATGATTGCATTTAAATAGTCAAGGATGGGGTGGGAAAAATGTGTTACAGAAATACAAAAAAAGCACATGGGCAGAGAGATAGTATAAGACTTAAGATGCATGCATATATTACTTGCCTCTGACTGGAAATACCTGGTGACATTCTCCCCAAATATGGTTTGGTCCTACAACATTTTTGGGTTCATTTGGGGGAATCCACGTGTAATGACTTTTAATCCTGGAGTTTTCTAAGCATTGCCTGGTTGGCACAAAACTTCCAAGCATCATATGGTTCAAGGAGAAAGCTACACTTTCTCAAATTCTTCTACTGAACCCTAAATTGTACTGGCCAATGTGACTGGAAGAGGGTCCCCCATCCCAGCACAATTTAGAAGATCCATCAACAGTAAAATAGTAATTTTAAAAAGATAGAAAAGAATTACACAATGTCTTTGTGGTTTAGTAGGCAACTTATATTTTAATAAGAAAATAGTTTATAAAATGAATTATAAACTTAATAAAATAGGAGAAGATTGTGAGATCAGAAACCCAAGAAATTTTAATATAAAGTATGTTTAGGTGTTGAATAGAAAATAAATGTGCTAAGATGCTTGATTTGCAAACTCTGATTTGTGAACTTTCTATCCTGGGCTCTGCATGAGAACTTTAGAGCAGGGTTAGGAAAGATCCTTGAGTCCTGAGCCAAGAGTAACCTCTGAACATTCACTAATGTGGTCCTACAATAAAAGGAAATTAATGAATACTGAAATCATAAAAGATAAAAATAAGATAAAGAGCATTGCAAGGCAATTTATTGTCCTGAGAATCATATTGCTTTATAAAGTATTTTCAGGGTGAACCTAACCATGCCCACAGACACAGTCACCATTTTCAGACAGGGTCAGCTCCATAGAGTCACTCATTTTTCTAAAGCCATAATAAATCATGGTTATAGAAGCCACACAGCTGAAAGCTTGAGGAAAGGCCTTCAAAGCTATGCCTACCTATCCATTACCCACAATTGCTGCTTTGCCTATGGTCCTGCTTTAATACTCCTCTACAATACTTTGCAGAGACACCAATCTGACCACACTCCAGGTTACCAGTTACCAGTATTTGGACTGTTATCAACAAACAGTGCTTCAATTGGAATGAATGGGGGAACCCTCCCAAATCTTCTACTCCTGGAAAACCTGGCAGCTGAGAAAAGCTCCAAAAGGGATATAGAAAGACCAAACTAGCATATGGTATCAGTAATAGTGCACTGAATTCTTGGACAACTTTATTTGTTCAATGCTATTATCCCCATAGGAACACACCAATTTAGATGCCCAGGTGTATATGAGATCATTTAATTTCAGAAACAAATGAATATATAGATAGCAACATGAGCTTACCAAACCTTCTGTCAATGTCTAATTGACCTCACTGGAGATAAAATAATTTTCACAAATGTTTTTGTGATTGTACTTTTTCTTTTAATAATTTTTATTATGACCAAAGTGAATTACGAATCTTTCACAGTTATATTTAAAGTACATCATGACAATGAATCAGGGTTATTCCCACCACCAGGGTTGTCCTCCCTCCACCCCTTTTCCAAGCTTTCATCCTAAATCTCCCTCATTTGCCCCCTGGACTGCTAGTCACTGCTCTCTTCTATGTATGGCTTCTTGTATGTAGATTGGGTATAGATTCTGTTGTCATTGACTTTGGGTTTGGTGTTTAAGTCTGATAATTTTTTTTCCATTCAATGTTCATATGATTATTTGGTTGTGGTCCCCTCTATTATTTCTCCCCCCAATTCATGAGGCAGAGCAAGATGATTCAAGTTCTGTGTTTCTGTTAAAAAAAGGGGGGGGAAATTCCAGCTAGAGGTTATTAATATCAATTTAAAAGAAGAAAGAGAATGGGGCCGGAGAGAGAGCATGGAGGGTAAGGCGTTTGCCTTTCATGCAGAAGGTCATCGGTTCGAATCCCGGAGTCCCATATAGTCCCCGTGACTGTCAGGAGCAATTTCTGAGCCTGGAGCCAGGAATAACCCCTGAGCACTGCTGGGTGTGACCCAAAACCACAAAAAAAAAAAAAGAAGAAGAAAGAGAAAAATGAAGAAAAACAAAATAAAAACCAACCAACCAAGCAAACAAAAACAGCACAAAAAAAGCATCCAGCTACTAAAAACAAAAACCATCATACAATAACCATGAGAACAAAAGAAAATAAAATTGATAAAAAGAAGAAGAAAATAGAAAAGAGAAGAAAAAGAACCTCTCTACTCACCAATTGGAAGCATTAATTCAAATAGTTCATATTTAAAAATGGTCATATGGTGCTCATCAATGAAAATCAGAGCTATCTGGGCCCAGAGAGATAGCACAGCAATGTTTGCCTTGCAAGCAGCCGATCCAAGACCTAAGGTGGTTGGTTCGAATCCCGGTGTCCCATATGGTCTCCCGTGCCTGCCAGGAGCTATTTCTGAGCAGACAGCCAGGAGTAACCCCTGAGCATCGCTGGGTGTGACCCAAAAACCAAAAAAAAAGAAAGAAAGAAAATCAGAGGTATCTGCTTTATTGGTCATTTTCTTGAGGAAAGGTGTGTCTAATAATGATACTATCAATAATGAAAATCTAATGATAATGCTATTGCTAACATTAATGTAACACTGGGGCCAGAAATATAGTATAGGAATTGAGGTATTTGCCTTGGATGTAGTCAGTATCCAGCATAGGATACAGCATAACCAGGAACTATTCCTGAATACAGAGCCAAGAGTAAACCCCAGTACTGTTGAAAAAGGCCCGAATTAATATCTCCCAATATTATACAACTTACTATAAAACTTTTAAAATTGTGTAATGCACCTTAGATATAAAAAGTATAAAAAACACCAAAGTATATGCTATCTAATATTTAACATGCAAGTAATTTCATAATAAATTATAGGTAGAATTCATAATAAATTATAGGTAGGTAGACAAAAATAAAACAAGTTGATGAGTATTTGCTCCGCAGTCATTGAGATTCATAAGGAACTTTTCTTAATGCAAAATTTACTAATAATATACCATTTTATTATATTATAAATAAAATCAATAAAATCATATAAGTATCAATAAATTTATAGATGGTTTCTCAACAATAAATGACTATTTCTAAATTGAAAAATACAAATAATGGAATTAATATAGTACATTTTTATATATTTATTGAAATATAATATACAATGTGATACCACAAATATGTGGTTAGAATAATGAAATATATTAAGGTTAAGAGAAATAGAACAGCAGGTAGGGTGCTTGCCTTGAAAATGGCCTACTTGGGTATACCTATAGCTATACCTCCCACATGTTTTCACCAAACTCCATCAGAGTGAAACCTGATGTTAGAACCAGATGGAAGCTCAGAGTACTGCTGGTGCAGTTAAAAATTCATTGTTTTTTTTTTTATTTTGGGGGGACATACTAGGAGATGTTCAGGAGTTACTCTTGAATATTCTCAGGCTCTTAGTCAAGAATCAATCCTCGTGGTGCTCTGGGGACAATATTAGATGCCATTGTGATTGAGCCTGGGTCATCTTCATGCAAGGCAAGTGTCCTACTGTCTATCTACACTAACTTTCTGGATTTCTTATAAAGCTTAGTTTTAATTAAATATTAAGATAATTTTAATTCTTATTTTTTAAGTAAACTTAACTCAATATTCTTACAGTCTTATAAATCATAGTAAGTAAAATGAATGGCTATTTAAAATTTAATATTATTTTATATTAAAGTTTGTTGGTATATTGTTTTCTTTCAATGAACATTTTGTTAGTAAATTATTTGAAATATTGCATGTTAGTCAATGATAAAATATTGTGTAATTTAATCGCTTAATTCTCAATGTTGTCACTTTTTATTTACCAAAAGAATAAAAGGAAATTACATATGTTAATATCGCCACTTCTCTAATTAGAAAAACTATTAGAATTGGGAAGTTGACAAGCTCATTGTGATAGATTCATCAAACAATTTAATTTTCTCTTAAAAGCTTTGGTTTTATCATTAAAATGACTGACATAATTATTTGAGTGGCATACTCATTTTCATTATTTAAAAAAGAAATCTGCCAAATACTATCTTCTGATACTCACAATTTGCCTAACAGTTTGTAATACAGAATTTATTAGTCACATTTTTTTTAATTTACTAGACACATTTTTTTTTAATTTAACCGTGCAGAGTCCTTCCAGAAAAAGTTTCATAGGAACTGACAAAGGCCTTGCCCTTTCTCTGCTGGCTGAGGGGCTTGTGCTAAAGTGACATCATGGGTCACTACAACTAGTAAGAAATTATGACAATTCTGGCTGCAGAGACCTTCAGGTGCCTTCTCACAGCAACTTCCAATTTGCAAAGAGTATTTTTGGAGGGGGAGGGGGGCTAGAGCCACACCCAGCAGAGCTCAGGGGTACAAATTGGCTCTGAACTCAGAAAATATTCCTGGCAGGCTCAAAGACCCTATGGAATACTGTCTTCTGTGTGCAATTCCCACTGTGCTATCACTCTGGCCCCTGCAGTGAGTATTTTTAAACCCCTAGGATAGAGATTGGGGCTTATCATCAAACAGAGCATGAGTTCTGAAAAGAAGCAAAGTCAAAACACCACTGACCACAAACTTGAATTAACTTCTCATAGAGACTCTCCAGAGGTTGCTTTCAGACTTGCTATTAAAAGATGCCGGGAAGGGTCTGGAAAAATAGCACAGCTATAGGGCATTTGCCTTGCACAGGGACAACACGAGATGGACCTCAGTTCAATTCCCTTGAAACTGCCAAGAGAGATTTCTGAGTGCAGAGCCAGTTCTTTCATACACAACATTAGTTCTAAAATTAAAAAAAGATCTAAATGTTCCATGAGAAACTCATTCATTGTCAATGCGCATTTCGATTTGAATTTACACTTCTTTTTAATGTTCATTTAAGTGGTTGGAAGCTAACATCAATGCAAAGTGAATCATTTACTTATACTTCAAACACCCCCTTTTTCTATTAATTTAGATATATGTAACATTCCCAGAATACTGAGCAGCAATGAACAAATAAAAGTTTCTGCAGAAAGGAACTTGAACAGTAAGAGGAATATTTAAAACTTTGTGTGCACATTGGGGTCACTAAGATAATCAAGGGCAATTTTCCTCTTTTGTAGTTCATTCATTAGCAATTTTATATATATCACAAACTTTATTCTCATTTATCAGATAGCCTTACAAAGAAATAAATTTTGGTGGGGCCAGAAAAAAATACAGTGGTAAGGCATTGGCCTTGCATGTGGCCGTCCTGGGACAGACCCCAGTTCTAATCCCAGCATCCTATATGGTCCCCCTTGCCTGCCAGGAGCGACTTCTGAATGCAGAGCAAGGAGTAACTCCAGGGAGATGCAGGGTATAGCCACAAACAAACAAACAAACAAACAAAACAAAGACATAAATTTTGCTGATTAGGGCAGTGTTATCTTGGGAAAGCTCTATCTCTCCAGGGAAAATTTGTTTCTAATTATCTTTCTCTATTTCCTAATATAAAATAATATAAATTTGTTTCTCATTATCTTTCTCTATCTCCTAATATAAACTAATATATCACAGGGTATTTGCTATGCTATTTTCAGACAAGGAATAATTTCCCAATTTTTCTGTATCATTTATAAAGGACATCACATATAATTCAAAAAATATATTAACTTTATGAAACATCAATTTTGCACATGTTGTTTTTCTGTTCTGTTTTTATTTATTGTTTAATTTCCCTAAAGGTATTTCATATATTTAATATTCTTGTAGAAACTATGTTGTTGCTCATCTTATATTTCTGTACTTATTATGTATGTATCATTCATAAACAGTTATTAATTCTTTTCTCATAGAATATTCTATTCTGTGGTTAACAAGAATAACTTAATGAAAGATAAATTTAAACCAACTCATTTTTTTTTTGTGGGGTGGGGACACACCCAATGAGGTGCAGGGGTTACTCCTGGCTATGTGCTCAAAAATAGCTCCTGGCTTGAGGGACCATATGGGACAGCAGGGATCAAATCACTGTCAGTCCTAGCCTAGTATGTGCAAGGCAGATACCTTACCACTTGAGCCACTGCTTCAACACCTAAACCAAGTCTTTTTTATTTTGTAACTATTTTGGCCAATTAGACAAAAATCCAAAATATCAGATGATGAAAAGTTAATTCAAGAAAGAACTTATTAAAACACTAACATTCACATTTTTGATATTGAAAAAAGAAGCCTTGATTGTACTTTGCACATAAATCGAAAATTCAGCTTCTACTAAGTAGTTTGAATGTCAATTAAATATTAATGCTTTAATTTCATGATGTTATATGGTCTCTTCATGGTGTCTGCCCATGAACCATAATATTATCTGATCATTTTCAACAAATAAGAAAATGGGTCTTAAGTAGGAATTATCTTTTAAAAAGTTACCATGTGTAATACATAGTAATATATAATAAAGTTACCACAAATAAAAAATAATATTGTATTTTAATATGTAATAAATAGTGCTAATGTGTACTATTAGCTATGGAATTATTTTAATGAGAATGACATTAGGCATCACCTTGCTTCTTAAAAATTATGTAGAATAAAGTAGCCTAGGGAATCTACTCAATAATTATTCTGTACAACGAAGAATGCTTTCTCTCTTGCTGCTTAATAAGCAGTGCAGGTTTACCAGACTATTGACAAGTTGCCATATCACAGTCACCAAAATTTTTCTTAGTGTTTGTCCATTATAATTTTATCTCCTTATAAAACAGCAAATTTGAGAACTCTATGGACTAAAGGAAACATATTTTTATGTTGAACAACTTGAATTTCAAAAGTACTGAGTTTCTTCTGCTCATTACTGATTAACTTTGAATAAGCTCAAGAAGACTGTAAAAATATTAATTCACTCAATGTGCATCATTTTAATGATATAAATCATATAAATTTTCTATGCTAGACAATAGACCTGTTGTATAAACAAAAGCAATTAAATGCCAACAAAATAATTTTAGAAGTTTACAGTAGTGTTATATGAAACTACTCTGCAAAAAAATTCTGTTGCCTAAATTTAAAATAAGTGAAAGTCTCAGATAGTATGTCTCCTGAATTTTGTCTATGGGTGGACACTCTTCAGTCTATTTCTGTAAATTGACTCATACTATTTTAGAGATTTTAATCAGGATGAACAATTTTGTATTAAAACAATATCAAATAATGCTGACATAATATCTTCTCTCAAAATGCACTGATTTCTTGATGCTCCAATTTCTTTAACACATTATTTAGTGAATAAAATTCAAAGTATGATTTGCTTTAAATAATTAGATTAAAAAATTAAATTTTGTGATGTAAATGCTAAAGTAGGCCATTATATTTGGGAAAAATTGTAGTAATTTAGAGGAATATCAATGAGAATGTCTTTTAGAAATTACTTGTCAGTGACAACTTAATAAATGTATGGAAATTGTAAAACAGAAAATGTGCGTTTTGTACCCAGCATTTAACAGTTCAGAAAAGAAAACTTGAAAACAATGAAATATGATTATTTCTAAATAACTTTAAATTAAAAATACCATGTGGAAGTAATACTCTAGACAGAGTTTAAGATATTAAAGGAAAGTGGAAGTCAAAAGAATGAAATATTATCAAATAGTGGTGGGGTAGTCAAAAATGATTGACCTGAATGAAAATAAGAAAATGGAAGTAGGTAAACAAAACTAACTAATCACTGTTAAAAATTAGAAATTTTTAAAAATCTGTACAAATACCCTGAATGATAACTTTTGTAATATGTTTCAAATAAATACTACTTTCTTTAATTAAATGAAACTATAAACTATGTACAATAAAGATAATTTTCTTCATTAATAATTATCATCAATATTTGTAGTTACTAGACTTTAATATGCCATTTACATATAAAATCATTTATCTTTGTTCCTTTTTTCTTAAAAATAAGATATAAGCAATTTGACCTGTGTCCATAAGTCATATATATCCTTTATATGAATTTTACTTTTATCTAATAATTTTAACTGAAGAACTGCTATTATTGGTTTAAATATTTCCTATGAGTACCATACTTTAAAAGCTAAGTAAACTGAGGGGATCATAAACAGGAATTTTCCTCAAGAATTTTTAAAAAATTATGTTCACTACATCTAGCAAAAGCATTTAAAGTCATAAAATCCATTTTCCTATTTATTGGAACTAATCAGATAATATTATGGCTCAAGGGCAGACACCATGAAGAGACTGTACAACATTATTAAATTAATGTATTAACATTTAATTGATAGTTAAACTACTTAGTTGAAGCTTAATTTTGGATTGATATGCAAATTCCAACCAAGGCTATTTTTTCAATAATAAAAATGTAAAAGTAAGTGTTAGTAATAGGTTTTTTTCTTGAATTAACTTTTCATCATTTGTTATTTTTTTATGTCTAATTGAACAAAATATTTATGGAATAAATATGTCTTGGTTTTAACGTAGCTTTCATTAGTCTATTCTTATTAACCACAGAATGAATTTTCTATGGGAAAAATTGGTTGTTTATGATATTATTTTTACTATAAGCAAGAATTAAAAAACTCACAGAATATAAAAATAATAAAAAAACCCATTTTAGGATTTGCAGCATTGAATAAGCATCCTTCAGTTGACATTCAGAAGAGCATCCTACCTTATAAAAATAATTTTCCATTTTTATATAAAAATAATTTGTTCAACAGCATAAAGAAATTTTCAACCAGTTGCCTTACTCTTTCAACAGCATGTGCAGTCTGGAAACATTTTTAGTTGGTCAACATGAAAGAATACTACCTTACATTGTTTAGCTTTCCATTTCAAATATTACAGAATACACATTACGTTTTTTTTTGAGAAATCCACAGAACAGTAGAGATGTCAAAGCTATTAGTTATAAAGTGAGTTATAGAGTGAGTTGCATTGAGTTATATGTATACAACTTTGTTGTTTATGTAAACAACAAATTTTGGATACCAATTACTTTTTCAATGTTAAACAAATATTCTCTGATTCATACATTGCTTTTTTGAATTTGTATTCACTTTGTTCACCACGTAAAGACCTTTTAATTTGTTCTACTACTGTTGCCCTTTCCTTTGGAATTGAGTCACTTGTATTTGTTATTTGATATCTGAGAATATATCTCTTATATTTTATATATTTTATTTTACTTTCTGGACTTTATTTTATATTTTATACCAAAATATTCAATATAAATTTCTATTTTTCCATGTATTGATTTGTTTCCCATATGATTTTGGAGCTATTTCTATCCCACTATATATAGCTTTATAACTTTTATAAATGAAATATTCATATATTTATATGCTTATTTCAAAAATGCCTAATCCATTTGTCTGTGTGTAAATTTTGTTCCTCCACTGTACTATTTTAATACTGTAGAATAATAACATAATTTTCTATCTAGAAGCATGATTACTTTGTCTTTCTTCTTTTTCAAGATTGCATTGGTCAGTTGAGATTTTTTTCCTATTTTCTTAAAGAATGCTACCTATATGTAGCATGGATAGTTTATCAATATTTATTAAAATCCATAAACATAGGATATATTTACACTTTATCTTCTATTTCCTATAACAATGTATTATAATTTTCCATTTATGTGTTTAACCTTTTTTGTTAACTGTGTTTCAAAATATTTTCTAATACAATTTTTAATATAACCTATCTTTTTATTTCTAATTTTTAATTGTAATAAAATGCATGTTTCTTTTGTATGATTCTGCTTTCTGTCACTCTCAAAAGTATATGTAATTTGTGGGTCTTTAACTTTCTTGATATATTATTATACCTTTTAAAAATTGATTGAAATTATTTTTATTATAGTTGAATCACTTTAATGTGTTTTTTGTTTTATGATATTGCTGATTAGTTCCAGATGTCTGTTAAATGGTGGTAGCAAGAGTGAATACTCCTGCCTTACTTTTCTTTTGAGCTTGAGGCTTCAGTATTTCATCATGAATGTGGTGTCAGTCCTGAGTATGAAATGTATGGAATTTATTATATTGAGATATTTTTTTCTACTTAAAATGAACAGAACATTTTTATTGATAAATATGTTGACTCTTGGCAATTGTATTATAGGCACTTATTGAAATTATTATGTGTCCTTTCTCTTTCACTTGGTAATAATCAGTTATCTAATAATTAATTTGCATATATAGAACACTTCTAGCATCCTTGAATTTAATCATAATTGGTCCTGATAAAAGATTATTATTGTAGATTGTTTGAATCAATTCAGAAATAATATTGAGAATTTTTATCTTTTTTGTTTCATCTTTCATTCTATTGTCCTCAACTTTTCTTTCATTACATTTGCTTCTGATCATTTACTTTCTATAGTTTATCAATTATGTCTGTTAACCAAGATCTTTCCACATTAGTCTTTTTTTAAATTTGTGTTTTTTAAAATTATTTTTAAAAACTTTTATAATTAGTTCATTCAACATTTACAATACTTATATTTCACTCTTTTTGGTTATTTTTTTGGGGGAGCCCACACCCACTGGTACTCAGGGGTTATTTCTGGCTCTGTGCTCAGAAATTGTTCTTGTCTCTTGGGAACATATAGGATACCAGGGATCAAACTCACGTCCATCTTGGGTCAGCCGCATGCAAGGCAAATGCCCTATCACTATGCCCTATCACTCTGAATATTGATATTCATATATCACTGGCATATATGGCATTCATATTTAATTTTTAATAAAATTGATAGCTCTTGAATATCTGTATTTTTCTTGATTCATATAATTCTCTTTTATATTTTAAAAATTACTGAAAATTTATCTCCATTTTACTTATATAATTAATCATGTTGGTTATACATTTAATTAAAAATCTTTTTTGCTAAGTAATTGTTTCCATATCATCATTTGTATTTAGGAAAATAAACATAAAATTTCTATTTCTTGGGGCCGGGCGGTGGCGCTAAAGGTAAGGTGCCTGCCTTGCCTGCGCTAGCCTTGGACAGACCGCGGTTTGATCCCCCGGTGTCCCATATGGTCCCCCAAGCCAGGAGCAACTTCTGAGCACATAGCCAGGAGTAACCCCTGAGCATTACCGGGTGTGGCCCAGAAAACCAAAAAAAAAAAAATTTCTATTTCTTTTATTACAATTCTTCTATGCCAAAATTTCCATTCTTATATAATTAGCATTCATTTTGTGTTAATGTCAGTTGAATATATCTTATTTATTTTGGTCATAAGGCAGCTTTAATTCATAACTATTAAACCATTTTTAAAACATAATAGTAACTTTATTGATTACAGCATACAATGATATACTAGACAACATACATTAAAGAGGTGGCCTCATACCAATTTATGATCAGGAATAACTCCTGACTTTGGAATCAGGAATTATTTCATGCAGTTGCAATTAAGGTATAATTGGTAAATGATATATGCATTTCATGTGCATAGCATAATATGTTTTTTTATATCTGAATTTAAGTTTCATTTCTTAGAAACTTTGTTTATTATTCATTTTGTTACCAGCTGTATTCTCTTTTGGAATTCGCTTCTTTTTTCAGTAGAAAGCAATATGATTTTGGAAATATGCTTTGTTTTTCAGGACCTCCATTGTATTTGTGTGGGAACAGAATCAATCTGTTGAGTGATTTCCTTCATTCCTTACTGTGTAGGGAGGACCAGTCCAATAATAAATTTCTCACTAACTTTTCTTATCCTGTGAGCTGATATGTTCTTTCTCACATTAATTTCTGCATTCACACACCACCTTTCAAATATTCATCGTTATATATCTTCCACTGTTTTTGGCTTACCTTGAGATAGATTTTACTGGGTTTACAATGAATCTGGTACTTAACCAGCCAACTCTATCTGCTGCAATCTCTCGGTTTTAATTTCTGCTTGAAAAGTCCTGCCATAAAAATTAAAATAACTATAATTATCTGTGAAGTTTCCTGCATTCCTAAAATCTAGCATTCATTTAGAATTTTGGAGTAATTATTTTCTCTAACAGCAAGGAGTTGTACCTGCCATTTTATTGTCAGCTTAAATAGCTAAGAATTTATACCTGATAACATACCCCAGTCTGAGCAACTTATATAACTTTTTGTTTTTGTCTTTTTGCTATGAAAAAAATTTAATTGAGCTCTGGACACTTGCAGACAACAACAAACCACAGTTTGGGCCTTTTCTCTGCGTTGTCTGCAGTCTAAGCAGCTGCTTGCATATCGGTCATTCCTGTGCTCTAAAAAAGATTTCTGTAGCTTTATACTCTTGGTTTGTGTCTGAAGGAAGGAAGATTAGGCTGGGTCAGTAGGGATACTGAAGGAGTATTTATCCTACCAAAATTCTGGACCTTAGGTCTGTTCATAATAGTGATATTTAGATAGTCATACAAGTTTTAACTTAATAAACAGTTCAATAAATTTCTGGGAATTTATTTTAGTTCTAAGCAAAAAAAACTACATATAGATTTTATTGGAGGACAAGGCTTCAGAAATCCGACTCAATATATTTGCATTTTATCATCTTTCTTAGTCCAAAA